>NC_052957.1:11855531-12145531 GCF_013358895.1 Oreochromis aureus | reverse complement strand
GTGGTGGTAGACAAACAGAAGAAGACGGCTGTAGTGATCGATGTAAGCGGTTCCGAATGACAGCAATATCAGGAAGAAGGAACACGAGAAGCTGGAGAAATACCAAGGGCTCAGAGAAGAGCTCGAGAGGATGTGGAGGGTGAAGGTAACGGTGGTCCCCTGTGGTAATCGGAGCACTAGGTGCGGTGACTCCCAAGCTAGGCGAGTGGCTCCAGCAGATCCCGGGAACAACATCGAGATCTCTGTCCAGAAGAGCGCAGTCCTGGGAACAGCTAAGATACTGCAGAGGACCCTCAAGCTCCCAGGCCTCTGGTAGAGGACCCGAGCTTGAAGGATAAACCGCCCGCAGGGGCGTGCTGGGTGTTTTTATACATACATACATATGTACACACAGGTTCAAATATATAGATACACCACCGCTAATATTCAGTTAAGTTTCCCTTAGCAAGTTGCACCCCAACAAGACACTTTTGATATCCATTATGCTTATGGCATAACTGTGCCTAGATATTAGACCACTATTCTTGGCAGAACTGGTGGAGTTTAATTTGGTTTGTTGACACAGCTCAGGCTTTTAAGTGTAGTCCACACATTTTCAATAGGTTTGAGGTCAGGGCTTTAGGAAAGTCAGTCCAGAAGCTTAGTGTTTAATGCTCTATCCATTTCAAAACTAGTTTGAATGTTTGTTTGGGATCATGGTGATGTTGGGACATCCAGTTATATCCAAGTTTCAACTATCTAGCTGTTGATTTGAGGTGAAGTTGAAGAATTTGAAGGCAACCTCGTTCATTATTTCCATCCCCAGAGCATGATACTACCACCACTAGACACTGGCAGTTTCTTCCTCCTGCTCATTTCTTAATATTTCCTTGTGTTGAAAGCCGGCCAGTGTGATGTGCATGTCCTGCGAAATGATTTTTTTTTTTTGCAATGACACAGTTCCTCATTCCTTCTGACAGCTTTAGCTTTGAAGTCTATCAATATTTGTCTATGCGATTCAGGTGCTAGATAAAAACCAGCAGGAACAGGTCAATGTCCAAGATAAGTTTCTGTGTCATTGAACGTACACATGTCAAATCCCCTGATTTGCTCTCGACAGGAACCTCCAGGTCTAATCGCGTTACCACAATCATACACTGATTTCAAGAAAAGTATCAAACTGTAAGATCTTTTAATTCAATATGACCAAAGACAAACAGTAAATACCAACGTGTGGTTGAATGTGAATCCCGACAGAAGGGAAAATAATATTACATACCCTAAAACATTACTGTAAGTGGACCAGCAGTTTAACTGAAAAAACTAACAAGAATGCCTAAATGTTTAAGTGACATGTAAATAAGGGGCACTGCACTAACAGCATACCAGCTAAGCTAAATGAATGGATAACTAGCTGAGGGTACTTTAGCAAATGATAATAGTACGTTACCTTTCAGGTTCCCTAGCTTCACAGTGCGATATTAAACTGAAGAACGGATCCTCTTAGCCTCGTTAAAGCATATTAATATGACAGCGTGACGCCAGCTAAACAGGCTGACCAGCTCTCCTGTCCGAGCATCGCTACTGCGCAGGCTACCTGCTAGCTTGGTTTATGATGCCTTCAGAGGCTCGCCGTACACTTCAAATTTCAACGATTGATATTTTGGTATTTATGCTAATGAGCCTCCAATGACTCAAAGAAAAATGGAGAAAACTGCCATTTTTGTACGTAATAATTACCATAAAATGTGTCAGTACACAGCACCAGTTTCCCCTGAATGATACAGCAGAAGACATGGTACTCTCTAGCTCCTACTTATTAGTGAGAGCAAAAGGTAATGGAAAACATGTTTTTTGTTTGTTTTGTTTTTTTGTTTTGTTTTTTTAATAAATATCAAGATTCCCATATTTTTTACACCCCTAAAGGCAGCGAAAGCCCTTCTGTGCTACATTCGTGTTCCCTCTGTTATCGTAATTTCTAGCTCTTACGGTGACAATTACGGTGTTGACAATACCTTAAGTTGTCTGCCATCCGAGATATAGCGAACGCATCAATGTAACATAGCAACCAGTGTTTTGAACGGATCCCCTTCCCACTACTGCTTGTTTCCGTACGGAGAGATTTCTTGCAGGACTGGCATGGACGAAACCGCCCCAGTGTTTTCGTTTTGCCAAAATGTCAGGACTATCAGAAACAGAGCGTGCTGGATTTACGAAGATACTGAGCCTAATGACAAAAAGCGACTTACTGTCACTCAGTGATACGGTCACGAATAAGATGATAGTCGTGGAAAACATTACGGGTAAGACTTTTATTCAATTTCATATGGCAAAGAGGAAGTCAGCTTACCTTACCGGAGCCCAGTGAGTTACATAATGTCCTTAATCAAGAGATTTGTTGCATACCTACCAAGAAATAACAAATAAATTGCATGATAAATTTCAGTGTTTTCTCACCTCTGCTGGATAAATAAATGATTAGCTTATCTCACTCTTTCTGATCATTTTTCCACTGCAGAAGCTAAAGAAACCATTCTCGCCTTCACTAAAAATGCCGAAGAGCTCCTGAGGAGGAAAAAGGTTCAGCGTGACCTGATATTCAAGTACCTGGCCACAGAAGGTGTGGCGATGCCCCCAAACAGCGAGAAACACATGCTTATAAAGAGGACCCTGGAGCTGTGGTCCTCTGTAAAGGTAACTTGACACACGAGAGAAACAGTTTTATTTGGGGATAAGCCAAAGGCGACCCATCTATTTTATAAAGGATGGAAAGTATTGTTTATTGAATAGTGAAGTCCAGTGAAGTGAAGACATGACTATGCATGGAAAGAAAGGACATAATTAGGGTTATTCACACACAGTGTCCTGACACACCTTTATAAGAGGTTATATATTGCTTTTAAAAAGTAATCACCGAACAACAGACTGTGCCACCCTTGGCAGCAAGAACTGCAATCAAGCAGTTTTGATATTGAATTGGCCATTCCAAAAACTTCATTTTATTTTTTTGAGCTATTTAGAGGTGGAGTTCCTTTTGTGTTTTGCATCCCTGCACTGGTGCATAACCCTAGTGCTCTTGAGCTTCAGGGTGCAAATTGATGGCTGGACATTCTCTGGATTTTCTGGTAGAGAGCAGAATTCTTGGTTCAGTCAGGGCAAGGCATCCAGATCCCAAAGCAGTCCCAAACGATCACACTACCACCAGTGTTTGACTGCTGCTGTTCTTTTTATATAATGCTGTGTAGTAGTTCTACACCAGATGTAACAGGATGCAAAATTTCCAGAAAAGTTAATATTTTTTTTTGTCAGTCCACAGACTATTTTCCATTGTCTTGAGGATCATAAAGATATTTTGTTTTTGTTCTTTTTACTTAGGGCCAGGTAGGGTTGGATAGCTTTTTACTCATAATAAATGCAAACATCATTTAAAGACAGCATTTTTGTATTTACTCTGGTTATCTTTGACCAATACTAAAATGTGTTTGATGATTTGAAGCATGTGACTGTGACAAATATGCAAAAACATAAGAAATCAGGAAGAGGGCAAATACTTTTTTTTTTTTACAGCACTGTATATTGATACTAGAATTTGTACTTCCCAAAATTCAGGGTCAACACCAGCTCTAAAATCAAGACGTAGTCAGAATTTTTACTTCAGAACCTGTTGCCATTCCATCAAAGAAGTGACCTTCTAGCTAATATGGGTGTAGTGCTCTGACTTGTAGAGACTGAAGATCATCTGTAACAACAACCTCTCATTTCTTTATGGAGGTGGTGGATGAAAACCCTCAAGGAGAGGCGGCTTCTAATTCCTCAGATGTGAACTGTGGGATAGGCTTTGATCCGCTGGTCCTCGGCCAGCAGTTCTGTCAGTGGTTCTTCCAGCTGTTGAACAGTCAAAACCTTTCACTTGGCCAACAGCCCCAAGACTGGGGACCACAACATTTCTGGCCTGATGTGAAGTTACGTCTCCTCTCCAAGTAAGAACCTCATTAGTAGTGAAAGCAAATGAGAATTTAAATAATACTGATGTTGTGGGTTTATAATCTTATTCAGAGTAGTCCTCTGTTTCAGGTAGATTATTCCTTCTGGTTTTCTTCTTACAAAGCATAGAGAGGAAGGTAAAACAACCCCAAAACACTAATAACAGAGTTATGTCTTTCTCAGAGCTGGCAGTGAGCAGATGGAGGAGTTTCTGGGTGCTGATCTGGTTAGTCTTCGATTCTTGGCACTGACCAGGGATGAGCGTCTCCTCTTCAGTCCCAATTTGGATCCCCGTGGCCTCAAAGCCTTGACCTCTCCTCATGGCTTGGTGTTGGTGGCTGTGGCTGGCACTATCCACAGAGATGCAGTCTGTCTGGGAATCTTTGAACAAATCTTTGGCCTTATCCGCTCTCCTCTGGAGAACAACAGCTGGAAGATAAAGTTTGTCAACCTGAAAATCAGAGGGCAGGATGCTCTTAGTGGGACAGATGTGGCAGCACCTGCTTTGACCTACAATTCCAGTGAACTGCAGCTTCTCTGTAGCTGACAGTCAAGATATATTAGTTTTAGATTTATTAGTTTTATTTCCTTTCACATTATTTATCCAAAGGTGGTTTGTATGTGGTTTGGCCTTTTGGTTATACTCTACACTCATCTGATTTGCATGAACACTTATTTTCTGGGCATTTGGGACCTCATATTGGATCTAATAACTCATCTGACACAATCCTATCTTCTAACTTATAGGCGGACATGCAAGAATATAAAGGTAGGCTCAAACTTTTGCATTTAAATGGAATATTTACATCATAACATGCAAAGCAGAATTCTCAAAGATTAGCCTAGAAGGTAAATGGATGGGCTGCTGTAAATATATTGTATCTTTTTGCAAAGCATGTAGTGCTTTGGAAGCCTGTGCCTTATGTAAAATATGTTCAATGTATACATTTGTGGTATAGTGACAGTTATAGTGTTGCTCAAAAGAGCAACACTATAACTGTCTTTTTTTAGGAAAGAAAATGACGTTTAATTTTATTTCAGCTGTAAAAATGAAAAGAGATGTTGTAAGTGACTATGATTTTTAATTGAGTATGTTCATACAGAGCAGCCAGCATTTCAGTGTCACAGCAGGACATTGAGATGCCTAATGCAGGTTTATAATGCCAATAGGCTTTTTTTTCTTAAGATGGCACAACTGAAAGCGGTTATACTTGTTCAAACAACAATAAGCAAGAATACGTATCAGCCTTTGTAGGTTTTATTGTCTGAACAAAAGCAACCAAATATCTTCTGAAACTCTTCAGGTTATTCTTGTTTAAACAGATTAATGTTTTTTTCATGCAGACAGTTGTTAAAATGCATCTTCCCTCACAGAACAGAGCAAACTAACACAACAGTTTTATCTGTGCCAACATAACTGCAAAGGATTTAACATAAACTTGCATTAGGCAACACAATGTCCCAACAGATGGTTGTAGAAAATGAGCACCTGTGTGATATGTAGGCATTTTATTCAAGTTGTTCACAGTTCCTTTAATCGGTGCCATTCACAACATTTCTCAATAATTTACTGTTGGATTAAATTTTAATTTTGAATGTGTTTTTTTTATGAGTAACAAACTTTTGAGATGTAACGTAGCCCTTTATTAACAAATAAATATCTGTCTTTATGTGACACTACAAAGTCAAGCAATGTGCTTTCATGGGATGAATTGAAGCTATCCCACAATGTTTACAGATAAACAGTCTGTTAGAAATACCAACAGAGTAACATAGTTCAGTAAAAGCTCTGATTTGAGCATGTCTAATATTTAGACAAATGTGCTTATAAAAATATTATAATTTCAGCTAATTTGTTCCTGTTCAGTGCCAGGTGTTAAGTAGTTTAATTAAATGGCTGGAAGTTGGAGATTGGAAAAAATTGCTGTGAGACTGACTCTCCTTAATGAGCTGAATTACAATTCTTAACGGTGCTTTTTAATTTTGCTGTTTTAAGGATCTCCCAGAACAGACAGTTATATTTCTTTTCTCTGCTGCTTCCTTTAGGGGTCACCAGAGTAGCTCATCTGCGTTTATCTCACCCTATCCGTACCCTCCTCCGTGTCTGTCGCATAAACCCTCTGCATGTCCTGCTTCCCTACATCCATTAATCTTCTCTGTGGTCATCCTCTTTTTCCTCCTCCCTACAGCCCCATATTCAACATCCTTTGTCCAGCATATCCACTCTCTCTCCTCTGCACATGTCCAAACCCTCTCAATCTTGCTTCTCTAACTTTGTCTCCAATCCGCTTAACCTGAGCTCTCCCTCTGATGTACACATTTCTAATCTTGTCCCAATGAAAATCTTCAACTCTGCCACCTCTCAGTGTAATGCATATACCGCTGAATCACTTGCAGGTTGACTGGTTTTTTGGTACCAAACTCGTCATCCTACTATTCCCAGCACTTGTTTAGAAAAACTGGCTTTGTGGAATTTTTAAATTGTGACCAAACAGTGCAGCTGTGGGCAAAAAAACAAACAAAAAAAAACCAAAACATACTCCCTTTTGTCTAGGAATTGTGTTAGATAAGATAAGATAAGATAAGACACATTTAGCCCAGGTTAAACCACCACAGTGACAGTCAAGCAAATTTGTTTTAGAGAGATCACAATGAGGATCAAGTGGACAGTGCAGTGGCAAAAGTTACCTCTGAAGGTCAAAACAGTCATTGTTTCGGAGAATAAAATGTAAATAAGAATAAATACAGTACACAAAGTTGATGACATGAATATGAATAAAATATCAGGTAAAAGATGAGTTGAAAATTGATGCAGTCATGTAGGCTTCCTCTGCCAGCTAGCCAGAGCCGGCTATCATAGCCTGCCATTTCTGCTGTTCGCTCTTAACTTTTAAAACTCAAATCTCCACAGGGTTGATGTCTGAGATGTTGTGTCAGCGGTTAACGTCCATATATTTAGCCACTTTCATACTCTTTGAGTAGGTTTGATTGCACACAAGCTGCCACACCACCCTGGAAGGATTTTACTGGTTGGTCAGACGTTTCATATAAAATATACATTTACTACCTGTGGTCAGGAAAAAAAAAAACTCAGTGCTATTGGGCTTGACTTTTTTATTGGACCAAATGGCACATGACATATGAATTCATCTAGACCGGCTTCAGACAGCTGAGGATTTGAAAGTTTGCTGGATGGGATGAAGAAAGCAGGTCGCTTTTCCACACAACATGCCTAAGATCATTTTACACGTTCAGACTCACCTGTGCTGATATCATGTTATCAGGTGTATGTGCTATATGCTAAACATGTGACCTGTATCAATGCCTCTTTGCATTTGTCCCTGCAGCTTTTTCTAGTGTGACTTTTGAAAATAGTTTGGCAAAGCTTGTTAATACTCATGGTACAAACTGGGTCATATTTGAGCAACACCTGAGCAACATCCAGTTCTTGCTTTTTTCTCATAAATGTTTTTTTTTTCAGCCATCTGTATATAAAAAATAAAAACAAATGTGACTCCTTATTAATGAAGTGGATCTCTTTTTCCATCGATTCTCCTGCGTCACTCTAGCGAGGGCATGTGGGGTCTAGTGGGGGCACAGAATATGCCAGTATGACTCTGTGGCTTTGGTGGGAAATGTTACATGTGGGAAATTATTCTTGGCAGCCTCTTTCAAAGGCCCCTGGAATACTTAATATCTGTGACTGTATGGGCTGGAGCCACACGGGTCTTTGTGCTTTATAGGGCCATAGTTGTGGTGAGGCGAAACCACTGCAGCCATTGATCTCAGCCTGTTCACCTCTCAGAAAGAATAATAACAAGCTGCTCGCCTTCTGTCTTTATGGCACTTGGCTTCTCTGCGTTTTAATAAGCGGTTTGGCCACGGGCGCAGCTCTGACGCACGGGTTCAAAAATACCGCTGCAGTGGCGTCTGGTTAGAGTTTTGACTCCAGAGAGTTTTTCCCCCCCCCCACACTTTTCGCTTTACCCTCCACTAATAGGGAAGTGTGTTTCTTATAAGGAAACATGCTAAAACTCAGACCCACAGTTATTTGAAAAAGCTTATTGGTGGTGAACCATAGAAACTGCTTCTTTAATTGTAATTACATTTTTTTCTTTTTTACAACTGATGAGGTATATGTTATGCTCCTAGAAGAGACCTCATTAGTTATTAGGGTGACTTTATTTATTGCTGAATGCTGATAGGCTGATAGATTTACAGATTTATTGATGCCCAGGTGTTTTCCCCTCCCTTCCTAAATAGCTTTAGCTGTAATAATTAAAGTTGAACCCAGGGACTCCCAGTGTCTTCTCAAACCATTTAACAAATCCTTGAATTGGTTCCAGGCATTTTATACATGCATAAAAGAATTATCTTGATATTTTACTTTACTGGAAGAGAGTACAATGTACTTGTAGTCTCATGAAAACATGAGGCCAGAAGGGGGCACTCAAACTCCACAAAAAAAGGTAAGACTGAGCCACAGGTCACAAAAAGCAGAGGAAAAAAATAGGACTTTTAAGATCACGGAGGAAACTAATCAATTTATAAGAGCAATCTAAGCTAAGCTTATGTTACCGGGCAATTTCTATCTGGCTGCATCTGTGAGGAAAACTGTAAATATTTCAAGCTTGAATTGTCCTCCATTAAAGTAATGGGGTTCTAAAAGAGCGACGCGTTAAACTGTTGGCTTTCATAGGCAGTAATTTATCTGGACCGGTGAAGGTGTTAAGAGACAGCTTTGACACAATATTCTCTGTGGTCTGCATTCTCTGGACAACAAAGAGCAGGATTTATGAATTGAAAGCAAAAAGAAAAATCAACTAGTGGCCAATGATATTTCTCCTGCTGACAAAACACATTAGAGGAGAATTCAATCAAAGGTTGACAGTTATTTTATCATCTTCTTGGACTTGCCCTCCAACCCAGCAGTGTTTCATAAACCTGCACACACTAAAACTGCACAGAAACAGCTACATAACTTGAGGCTGAGGAAATGAGGTCAATATTGTTTGGTGTTAAAGTCTCACTCTGTTGTTCTGCAACGCCATATTTCATCCAGTTCTGTGGAAGGGTTACATTTTTTTTGCGGGGCTGACACACAGCTGTGCAACTTATGCTGATTATTCAGCACATTTTCTCCCACTGATAACTGCACTGAATCATCGAACGTCTTAAAGCAGGAATTGATGGATGCTGGGTCAATATGAATAATAGGATTTGGACACATTCAAATCAAAATCTGATTAGTGGGAGTGGACTATGGTTAGCCAGCAGCTGTATATCTGGTGATATAAAATACAAAGAAGTCAATAAGATCAAATGAATAGAAATTGCATACTGGGTTTCGTGGTCAGAGCATATTGACAACATCATTTAGAAAATTGTGAAAGGTATAACAGTGTTAATTGTTTTGCTCCTTTTGTTATAAGAATGCCATTAGCTCATCTGCAGTATTGCTGAGCGATATGGTCTGCCGCTCCTAAGAGAGACTCGGGCAGAATAAGGCTGTCAGGTTTAGTTTTCTTGTCCGCACAACAGCAGCATCACTGAAATCCACAGCAGACAGCCTTGGTTCTGTGTGGAAGTTAAACTTAGAGGAAAGCAGGTACACCTCGCTCATTTTCAAGCAAACTAACTGCTGTGGCTAATGCAAATCCAAATAAATGAAGCTAATGAGAATGTCATTAAATCCCATTTTATCCACTTACTTCTTGCTACAGTGTAATTGTAATGCCCTGGAAACAGTTACATTTTAAGTACATTACATAAACGGGGAACAAGTTCAACAACATCGTCCCATCTGTAGAGTCGTGTTTGACCTCGTGGCCTTTTAGCCTTTCTTGGGAATGTGCATGAGCGATTAATTGCTCTCTGCATGCATTATAGAACAACGCTGCAGGATGTGACTTTATTACATCCCGGTATGTTTGAACTGACATCACTGCTCCGTTTGAACACAAATTGCTTTGGACCTGACGAGGCAGCCGTCACAGTTCATAACAAACCCCTCACTTGGCCTGGCAGTGTATCCTTACACATGCATCATTATCTCATGTAAACAGTGGAAATGAGAGACCGCTGGGGGAACGAACGTCATTCAAGGCAACAAAGCGAGGGCTCAGTGAAAAGATCCTGGGCGGTGACACTCTCGTTTAGCGTCAATTAGAGGAAACAACAAGCAGACCTGTTCCTGAAGGCATCTGGATCTGATGTGTTTATTTATACTTAAGCAAATATGCATGCTTGAAGGAATGCATGCATTCAAGGATGTTTCAATCGGAAAAACATGGAGGCAGTGTGGGGGCAACAAAAATGTCCCTCAGATTGTACTTGATGTACTTGAGCTGAGCTTGCACACAATGCCCTCCCCACTTCTCTCTCACTTTATCTCTTTGTGTTCCTCTATCTCTCTCTTTCACACATAGTGGCTCCAGTGTGCTGCTTTGCAATGAGTCCCTTTCGTATGCAGTGCAGGGGCCCCCATGAGTTCCTTCCCTTGGCTCTCAAACTAAACAGAGAAGATGGTGTTATCTAAATGCTGCCAGGAGGTTGTCAGCTTGTATTGGGCCAGGCTGACCAAGTGGCCTGTTGGCGGATGCGTGTTGATGCCAGGCTCCCAGCGCCTTCCCTCTGTGGACATCTGCTGTGTGTGGGAAAGCTGTGGAGTTTGTCTGTGGTTGCATCTTAATCCTCCATCTCTTCAGCTCCAGCCATGCCTGGCCGAGCAAACCAGCAGCCCTGCTCACTTTGCTTGTATTAATTGCCCTTGCCTGGCTCGCTGTTTGCTTCTGATTACACTCATTAATTTCAATTCCCCTGGACGCCCCTACTACAGTAGCTGCCTTCAGACAGGCTCACACACACATACACAGTTATGCACTTATTCACACTTACTTGTATTGTTGTGAAGCATGGCAAGGAAAGGGTCAGCTTTCACCTGCAAATGAAGGGACGAGGAGGAGACTGAAATAGGCCATTTTCAAAGCAGACGTGTCAGTGCAGCGTAAACACAGGTGTAATTAATGACATTAATTATGGCCTTGTTCCATTTAGATGGGCGAGGGCATGGGTAACGTACATGCTTTCTCATTGGAATGACTGTGACACACTAAATAGAATGAGACCGTAATTTATTTTATCAGTTACCCTTGTGTTTACCCTGGGATGACATGCCAAAATGGCTGCTTTGAAAAGCCCCGGAGGCATGGCTGATGAGCAGCATATGAAAGGGATTCACGTGTGGCCTGTTTTTCCCTGATCACCAGCAGCTTGATGCTTCAATGTCGATTGCTTCACTGTGTGTAAATATGAGCTCTTTTGTTCTCTGTGTTAATGTTCCATGCTTAAATGTTTTAAACATTTGTGCAAGTGTATGTGGCTGATAATGGGTTTTCAGCACTCTGTGTAATATACTTAGAACTGTAGCGCCATATGTTTTTATCCCTTTGTTTAGAGAAAACAGTGAACTAACAGTCATCATCATCCTCACTGCTCAGCACTGCAATAAACCTGTCAATCTGATCTCTTCATCTTCTGTGTTCTTAATTTCAAAGCTCAAGTAGTGTTTATCCTGCCCTGACTATTCAAACTAGTGCAAGCATGCCAACACTGCTTCATATTTCTGTATATGTGTATGGACAGCCAGCCCATATGGACAGTCAGCATATTCTGATGGACACAACCTTATGTTTTAAGTGTGAATTTGTATTTAAGACCTGCATGCTCTCATTCTGCACACATACCTAATGCTGCAATTATAATGCAATACAAGGGGAAGGTCGTCATACTGTGACTGTAGTTGAGTGGGAGGAGAAGTGTGATTATGGAGTGCTCCAAACACCCACAATTAAAAGTGATAAAAGGGTTTTTTAGATCAGATGTGCATGTAGGTTTAAATCTGCCAGCGTCTATCCTTGGGGAGCACAGTGGTGTTTGGGTTAGCATTGTAGCCTTACAGGACAAAAGTCCTGGGTTCAAATCCACCAGTTTACTACGTCTGCCTGCTCTTCCCAGATACTCCAGCTTCTAGCTACAGTCCTGCACATCTAAACTGGCCATAGATTTGATTGGTTATTTGTTTTTATGTTCACCCTGCAAAAGTGCAGTGACCTGTCCAGGGTGTACCTCACCACCTACCCCATGGTATACTCCAGCCCTGTCACGACCCTGAGTTGGATAAGTGGAAGAAAATGGATGGAGTGTTATCTTTATAATCAGATGATCAGATATTGGCACATGAAGAACCCGTAGATGAGGGAATATTGTTGATACTAAAGATTTCTGGTATTTGCAGTGCACGTAGTATTAAAAAAAGATAATTTCTTTGTCCAGATATCAGTTATCTGAATACCTAGATATTGGCTGGCTACACTAGAAGCTCCCACAGGTGAGATCTTGAGAGCACAGTTGATCGGTTCCCACAGTATGGTTACTGCTGTTGCTTTCATCTACAAATATGCCCAGTGGTCATATGGACAGATGCAAGCATCGCCCTTGTCATTTTTATGTCATTAGTAGCTTTGTTTTATACATCCCCTCACTTCTCCATGAGGCAGAGAACATAAAGAAAGTTACTGTGCTGCTGTTTATATGCTGAAGTCCCCATTCAAGCAGGTGGAGCACAGCTAGTAAAACCCAACATCTGGACTCATATGGTGGCCTTGTAAGAGGCACAGACTTGGATCAGACCAACTATGAAAATTTACCATTGGATTTTCAAGAACATACACAATCAGGTTCCATTACATAACTATTGCATAATTAGGTTTACAGCACCTTTTAAAAATATGATCTAAATACATTCTATGGAGAAAAAAAACAGTTTTGCTAATAACCACAGAAGATCTCACATTCTAAAAAAAAAAAAAAGAACACAGCTATTTCCTGGATAAAATGTTATCAAAATCATTGTGGCCCCATTCAGGTGCTTCCTTCTGTGTACATTATCTTCAAACTGTATTTAATCCACAGTACTCAGCTTGTTTTTTTCCTCTGTAAAAGGAAACTAACATGCCATGCCACTCCTCAGCAGCCACTAATCTGTAAGGAGCAATAAACCTCTCTCATAATACCAAGCTGTGTGGCCTTTTGCCTTCTGTCACCCTATCACCCCAGAACTTGGGATTTTCTGGGAAAGTGGGGCTTCTGGACTGACTCATCAGACAGCTGTACCTTAAAGGGCCTCTTGGGGGCATCACAACTAGAGTCGCTGCACTGGGCTGTGATTTGGTGTCCAGGCACAAATAAAAACCTCTGAAGCTTGACAACATCCTTGCTGAGCCCACGTAACCCAATTAGTGAAGCAGTCCTCAGTAGGAGAAAATGAAAACATTCCGGACTCAAATTCCCAAGATGGCTGTATTGGTTTATTAAATTTCTTGTTTCACCTGCTTCCTGAGATTTCCTAGGACTGGCTGTAATGGTTCACCAAGGAATGACTCAACAACTCAATATCATGGCAGTGGGCTGACAAATATACTATACTACTGACTTTTCAGAATCCTGCAGACAAGCCTGAGTACTTTACATCATTGTTAACGGGCTGCTATCTTTCTAAAGGGCACCAAGATAATGAGCACAGATTGCATCAGCTCTGTGGGTGCTGAAAAATCTACACTACCCAGTGGAAAGAGTATGCTATGGGGCTGAAGGGTGAGGCAAAAGAATCAGTGCGCTAGAAGGTCATATTGATTGATAAAGCACCCTGTGGATTGAGCTGTGGCTTGCTCAACCCCCATGGTGTGTTTGTTGTGGGATACCAGACAGCTGCCTGAAGGCCCTGAACAACACAGACAGGCAGAGAAAGACAGTGAAATCAATGGCTATCTCACAAAGGGCTCTTATAAGTTCTTCCCAATCATCTAAAGTGGCTCCCTTGGCACATCTATTTGCACCTAGCTCCAGTGAAAAGAAGTGTGATTTGTTAAAGACATTTCAAGCTAGCACCCACTGCACTGAAGTAGCTATCTGCGACAAAGAAAAATGAATTCCTCTGAAAAAATAAACATTCTGGGTATGCGGTATGTGAGACATACCACAAGCTCCACCCCAAGAAATGCTTGGGAGGATGGTTACATTACCCTATTGAGACCAGAAACCCTGGAGTATTCTCATTCCCTTGCGGACCCTTGACAGAGCCAGATAGGTCTCCTCAATGTACTGACAGCCAAGTGTCCTCATCCATTCTCATCCAAGAGACCCGCAGGCGTCATCAGACCCGTCGAAAATTTCCCCAGATGAAACCCCAAAGAAGAAATCTCCTGCCCCAAGCCCAGCAAGTGATAGAGTTGGGAGTATCTCTGTGGAGCCTCCGTCAATATGTCATCATCATCATAGCTGCCAGTTGGCAGCACAGTAACCCGCTGCAGATGTGTCAGCAAAAAAATCTCCATTTTATTATTGTTTCTTTCCAATGAATATCCATTGCGGGATACAGTCTTTTCTGTATTCACACTTTAAGTCATAACTCAAGCACACCATGATGTGTTTCCCAATTGTTGTGATGGAGAGGTACTTGCAATGATGTACAGACACTCGGGGAAGTGTTTGTTTTCTTTAAGAGGGGGAACTCTTAGGAGGGTGGAGCTCTACCAGCAGACCTAAGCATTTCCCGTCCAAACCTGGCTGTGCTGACAAAACAATTATAGCCAGTTTGGAGAACAAACCGACTGTTTCATAGGATTATACACCTTCGATATAAATGTAGTGTATGAATTATTTAGTTTTATCTTTGTGTGTGGAGCTTCAAGGGAAAAATGTGAGGCTTTGACTATACAATAAAGAAATACTTTAAAAGTCTCCCCTTTGCTACAGAAAATATGAGGTTCATGAAAACCTTTGAGAAAAGCCTGTATAGTTGAACAGTTTCAAGTATGCAGCCCATGTGCTTACAAAGGGAAGCCAGTGTGTCTTTCAAATATGTGGTGGCTGTGCTTGCTGCTCAGTAACGGTTCTGTTAAGTGATGCTATCCAAGCCACTGTGGTTTGCAATAATATCCCACGGCGGTAACATTAATGCAGAAGTGAACAATATTTATTCATTTAGGCATTAAAGTGTACTGTAAACACGAAACACTTTACTAATAGCAGAAAATCACAGTAATGTCATGGCCATTTGGAAAACCAAACATTTCTGGGCCTCATCTCATCAAGCTGGAGACATGAATTGTCTACACTGCAGTTGGGGATTAGTCAGGAAGGAAGAGAGAGGAAAACAGACAAATGAGGAAAGTGAAGAGGCAGAATCTGAATAAGTAGCAGGTAACTTCCATGCACAGTCCCTAGCAACGTGTAACTTCCCAGCATCTTGGAGAAAGGTGCGTCTCTTCATTCTGCATGACAAGGATGAGAGTAAAACAAGTTTACACATGTTGCCTTGACCTCTCCTAGAATGGAACTAATAGAGGACAAGATGAATCTGAGATTTCATTTCAAAAGCTGCAGTGGTAATAGCAGAGATGATGACCTTGACTGAATTACTCTACATGCAATTAGATTTGAAACATTTTAGATGTCTTTTGTTTACTTCCCACAAGATACAAATACAGAAAAGTTTACAGTGGCTTGGGTTAAAAGAGAAACCTCAACTGCACAAACACATGACATCATCTTTGACATTGCCTTTTTGTTTTCTACAGTCTTGTATTACTGGTTGAAACCCTTTAAATGTAACAAGGCACTACAGCGTCCACGCAGATAGAATTATATTCGTATTGCGCCTGTCAGAATGGATTGCGTCTTGGCGGAGGTGGAAACTCCTTGTTGGGTGTTCTGTGGCCTTTGACCATGAAATGTTTTTCATAGCTGACTCATCCGTCTTCATTTTCTCGTGGTGGTTGTTGTGCAGTACAGCATTAATTCAAACAGATTGAGGTGTTTGGATAACAACGCTCCATTCAAGTCAAAACACAGCTCAGAGCTTGGAAATGGCATCCATCAGTCAAACTTTGTTTCAATAAGGGATCAGGTTAACCTGTGTTTATCGCTTACTGTGATTGAAGCTTTAGTGATCACATTCTTTCGCTTTATAAAATGTAATTATTGCTTTTCCTTCACATGCCTTTTCTTAGTATTCTTAGACTATCTGTGTACTTCTACAAAAACTGAATACTACAAAGGTTTCAAATCACTTTATCCCAGCACCAGTCGATGCCCTGCCTCTCAAGAATGCTGACACTTTATATAGTGGTATTGATGGCTTTATAGTTAACTGCATATTCTTTTATCGTGGATACTGGCAAATGGTTCATGCTTTTAAAGGGCTCTCATCTTAACAGTCAGATGGAGAGAAAGGGAAAGAGGCACAGAGAAGGTCAGAAATAAATGATGTGATATTTCTAAAACAATTTACTGTCTTTTCACTGGGGACACAGGGTTTGGACAGTGACACATTTATTATTTTTACCTCGGAAAATAAAGTCCTTCCTGCTACTTGTATTGTGAAATGGTTTTATCCAAATCCCATGGAGTTTATATTGCTGACATAATTGGGAGAAATTTTTATGATGGATTCTTCACAACAACTGCAGTGAATCCAGTCCCAGCTGAAGCCTACAACCAATAGACACTTTGACAGGTCTTCACATCTTTAATTTTGCTTTCAGTCTGGTGTTCAGCAGGTAAAAAAAAGTACATATTATAAAGATTTTTACTGATCAGTAATTTTTTTCTACATTTGATGTTTTGAGGGTTCAAAGCCCTTTAGCCAAAAATATTAAAAATCCTGAAAGGCAACTCTGTCCTCCTCTGACTCTCCAATCAGGTCTAGGGTGTGACATCTATTCCCAGCTATGTTTTATTAATCCATCTGCATTCCCCAAAACTAGGCCAGTTACACAAAGCTCAGACTATTCACTTGTCCTTTGTACGGATAATATTACATGTTTATGATTTTGTCTGCTTTTCTACTTTTGTTAAATGGCCTTATTTGAGAACTGTCTATCCGGGGAACAAGAGGGAAGCGAAGAAAGGCCTTCAGATGGGCGCTGTGATGCTGAGTGTCTGCCATTTGGATTCACATTCTATCAATATGAGTTTTCAACACAGTATTGCACAAACAAATTTACAGTGAGTTCCTGATACTTGTGTGAAAACAACAGTAAAAAGTTGCATTAATTCATAGGAATCTTTGCTGTCCTTGTGCAGCCATCCCCTTCATAAATGCCACAGGGCATGCACTACGTCTAGACATTCGACCACACAAGGCGACACTGGCTGCCCCCTAGTCCTAGACACTGCCATCTGTGTATGTGTGTCTGTGTGCTACTGAGTCTGTGTATATCAAGCTACTCGCACAAAAGGAAAAAGAGATTCATGTGGCACACATGTGCACCACGTGGCTCTGACAGAAAACGAGTGACTGTGAGACGCCCCTCTCCCCCCATGGGTACAAGGAATCTGTGGCAGACGTGTCACCCACCCTGGCTACTGCTTTAATTAAAGCCCTAATGATAGGTTTTCAACTGAGAAGCAAGTTATCATCACACATAATCGCTCCGCGCTAGTTAGCCCTAGCAGAATTGCAACCATCTGCTCTGCTAAAAATATAGAACAGATGTAGTGCACATACAGTACTTATATTAAGAGACATCCAATATGTTAAATAACCAAAAATAGAGAAATAAACAAAAGGTCCTCTTTTGGAAATAATTAATAAACTTAATTACAGCATTTCCCCTTATACTGTGCATATACACTGATCAGAGATTTAAAACTCCTTAGAGGTAAAATGTATAGAAAAAAAAGATTATACTATAGTAAAGACACCTTTCAAAGGGTTGGATACTTTTGCAGCAATTTATTAGGTTCTTGAAGTTGTGTATTTTAATCAGGAAACAAACAAAAGATAATCAGTAAACAGAGTGATTTATGGTGCATGTGAACGGAAAAGGTTGCCCATGTGGTGCCACAGAAGAGTTACCGTAGCACAAACTGTTAAAAACTTTAATCTTGACAAAAAAAAGAGTACCACATAATGCATCATTGCTTGTATTGAGCTATGTAGCAGCTTACTGGTCAGAGTGCCCATGCTGACCCCTGATTGCTGCTGAATGTGCCTACAATGGGCATGCCAGTGCCAGAACTGGACAGGAAGCAATAGAAAAGGGCTTGTCTCATGAATCGCATTTTCTTCTCCATTATGTCGATAGCTGGGTGAGTGTGGGAACAAGCTGGCATCCAGCAGGGATGGTGTAGAGCATCACCTTTCTTTTAGCTCATCCTGTAGTGTTGCTAGGATGACTTAGCATTTCTTGGAATGCAGAGCAAACTCCTTCAATATAATTTTTTTTTGAACAGTACTGATCATCTGATAGACCTCAAATCGAAATCTCTCAATGTCTGAAACTGTCTACATGAAACCGTAGCGAAATGTTCTTTGCTGATGTTATCCCCGTCACGGTTCTTCATACTAACAAAGAACATAGAGAAGGCAGTGTTGCAGATATTAAGATATGGTACATTTTAAGTGCATATTAAGTTTTCCTTAATATGTACCAAATGCTATGAAAGCGTGTAATTTCATTTAATTCCAAATCTTTTCTTTAAACCAAACAGTTCTGGTGCCTAAATCAAACCCTGACTCTTAATTCACTTTTTCATTCAGCAACATGCTATTCTAGAGCTCTACCTGTGCATCAACAATGAAGCTAAATGAGTACCCAAAATGTTGCAACGTGAATAGAAGGGGTCCTGTTCATGTGTCATTATGTGACAAGTTGGAAGTGAAAATGCAGACCTGCACTAGTATCTTTGTTGTAGACAGGACACTTTCAGAGGTCCTGTGGAGTGCTTTTTTTTTTCCAAAAAAGAAAAAACAGACCTGTAAAACTTGATAGTTAAACAGTTTCCCAAGTGAACGGTAAGAAAATTAAAGTGGCTTTAAATTACGGCCACATAACATGCTGTGTAAAAGGGAAATACAACTCCTAGTTTAATAACTGGGGACTGCAAACATAAATAAAAAAATCACAAAGCCAGTTTTATTGTTTCTTGTTTCCATGTTTGATTTATATTTATGTTTCATTGATCATATGTTTTCATTTCTTGGCATAAACACACTTGCTAAGCTACAACAGACTGCTTTTGTGCATTATAATGTTTCAATTCTCAAGTGCACAGCAATGTGATTTATTTATTATAAATCAATCTGAGGTCAAATAAGGAGCAGTTAGGGCTTATTTACAAGCACTGAGAAACAGTCATAGTCTAGCTGACAGAAAAGCTGCACCCTAAGAGCTGATGTAATTCTCCTCCTTGTTGGGTGCCTCAAATGCTTTGCTGATAGAAAAAGCTTTGGCAGCAAAGTGCAAAGTGATGAAAGCAGCTTGCCTCCACTGATGTAAATCCTGCCCCTGTTTACTAAGGTTTCCTGATCAAAGGAAGGAGGGAGAGTTCGATGGTCTCATGGAGAGACGTGAAATAAACGGGAAGTAGCAGACTAGAAAAGCTGAGTCACTGTAGGTGTCTGTTTAAGGATCCGCTGGGTTAATAGTGTAAGCGCATGTGGGGGAGTTTATTGTGGGGGTCTAATGGCTCGCATTAGCTGAAAAGCTTATAATGGTTTGGTTTTTCATGCCATTCTGAACTCATATTAAAGGTCATTTGCCAAGGCCTTTTGAGTATACCACCATAAATAAGGACTTAGTTGGTCCAAACCTCCTACTTGGCACTTCCTAGTGAGAAAAAAAAACATTTTATGTTGCCTCTTATTCTTTTAATTCATCTTGTTTTGCAAATTTGATTGCTATCCTTGAAGTTCACCCTGTGGCACCCTTCTTTTCTGTTTTTGTATTAGTATTTTCTGTGTATCTGATGCCCCCCAGCTGAAAGTGAAAGTGAACAGAGGATGACTCAAAAAAAAAAGGTTTACTGTCTGCAGTGTTTGACAACCTCTCCCTGTGGGGCTCTTTAATCATTCATGCTTCATTAACTGCCTATCTGTTATCATTTTGCATCTTTCTTTTGAAGGGGATGAGAGAGGTGGAGGGCTATGTGGCAATAATCAATTTTCTGTACCACAGCAGTGGCATTTTTATCAAGCAAAGCAGAATGAGGTTCAATAAGGCAAACTTCTGGATTTCAAAGCAGGTCAGTGGGTCCCAGTACTTTAAAGGATGCCTGTCATTCACAGACACACGATCTTTAATAATAATAATGCTTCTAGAAAGTTCACATCATGCTTCACCTTAGAGATCTACTTTTGTTCTTTCCCATGATTCATGGATGCAGTGAAGGAGGACATGCAGAAAAATGTTGTGACAGAAGAAGATGCCAGAGATTGGGTGAGATGGAGGAAGATGTTGTGACAAACCCTATAAGGGAGCAGCCAAAAGAAAAAGAAAAGACTTTGGGTCTTTCCCACATCGTTTTGTTAAAATTGCAACAGTTAGCAGAGTCAAACAATGATGGCAAACACTGCTTAGTGCTTAGTGAAAAAACTAATAACAGACATGAATTAAAACAATACCAATGCAAATGATCTCTATCCTTATGTTGCCTTTTGTTTCGATCTTGCAGTTGATTGCTCTCTTATGGCTCTCTTATGAGTATCCCAGTTCCAATGAGAAATGCTGGAACTTGTCAAGCAGAGAGGGAAACTGTTTTTTCTTGGCTCTGCTGGCATGCACTTTGTGGATAATTCTGTGATATTTGATGGTGGACTAGCTGTGCCTGCTTGATGGAACACAGTTCATTCTACACATGCAAGTAAAGTTGACAAAGATAGGATCGGACAACGGTCCCTATCTTTGGATCCTTTAACTCAGGGGTAGGGAACGTTCGTCCTCGAGAGCCAATGTCCTGCAGGTTTTAGATCTCACCCTGGGTCACCACACCTGAATCAAATGATTAGTTCATTACCAGGCCTCTGGAGAACTTCAAGACATGTTGAGGAGCTAATTTAGCCATTTAAATCAGCTGTGTTGGATCAAGGACACATCTAAAACCTGCAGGACACCGGCTCTCGAGGCCTGGAGTTCCCTACCCCTGTTTTAACTTACTTGTTTTATGCTATGATGCACATCCATAAGGAGATAATTGGTAGTAACGTCAATAATTATATGGTCATTATTTTTGATTTCTATTAAGATTTTGAGGTTTGGCAGAAATAAGTAGCTCAGAAATGAGCAAGTTGAATAACATGTTTTTAGATTTTGATTACAGAATTCAAACTACACAGTAAAAATCATTTTGATGTTTTGCTTGAACCAAAGAGGCTTTCATTAGCGACAATGCCCACATGTCAGAACATAGCAATCCTTGAGCTGTTTATGAAGCTTTTCAAACATGTATTGTAGATTGTTTTAGATCTGATTAATTATTGTCATTGAAACCACCACTCTGATTTCACGCAGAGCTTCGTCCTTCATAGGAGAAATGGCGTCACCTGTGCCATATCTGTTCATGGAGTTCATCGTTTTGCTTACATTCAGTTTAATTCTAACTGCTCACACTTCTACTTCAAGATCTCTTGAACTGATGTGAATTTGTAATATTGTGAGTGCAGTTATTAGATAAGTTTTGACTAGTCATTGTGATGTAGACAGATATCCTGGAGTTAATTATGACTAATCAAAGTTATCTGTTATAAAGTGTTACCGTTTAAGTGTACTCCTGCCTGGTCTAAATGTGATTACAGACATTATGATTTAGAGTTTAGATGAATGAAAATGACATAGCTGGAGCAAATGGGGAAAAGCTTTTAACAGAATGAGGTTCCCCCTCACAACATATTCCTTAATAATAGGCTCTTTGTATTTCATGGCATTTTCTAATGATCTTTCTTTGGCCCAGCTGCTTCTGTTAATAACACCACTGTTCAAATGACTTGTTGCTTTAGATTCAATTGAAAGCTTCACAAGAAGACCACCATACACAACAAATCAGACAAGTCATGATGAAGTTCGATATATCTGCAGATATTATTATGAGTAGTAAAAATTAATAACACTAGTTGGTATGATGTGTATATATTATGAATAGAAATTCAAAAACTAAAAATTATGCAGTTTATATTTGTGGTCTTAATTCTTGAAAGTGAGCTACTAAATATGCAGAACAGCTTGCCATGTAACTACTGTATCTCGCTAATTAATTATAACATATAGTTTATTACATAAGCAGATTTTACTGATGTTACTTACAAAGAAATAATTTGGAAATGGCCCCACAGTCATAGTTGCAGTGAATATAAAATAATTTCTGATTAGATGCTCAATTAGCAGCTGTAAAGCATCATACTGTAACAGAGTTCGTTTTGTCTGCAGTTGTTGCCTCTGTGTCCTCACTAGGGCTGGGAATGGAGAATGGGTTCTTGAACCAGTTCCCAGTAGTTGGAATTGTTAGTCTCCTTGCCTGTTCATCCAGCTTTTCAGTTCCATTTGCACTTGCGCTACAATCACGTGATTTTAGTTTTATGTTCGGGAGGAAAATAGTATGGCAAGCTCAGACAAGGAAGAGACAGAGGTATTGTTTGGTCTTGCTTCCCACGAGCTAGCCAGGGAGCACAGCCATTTATTTAAATCTGCGCAGGAGCACTGCCGCTAGCAAACTGCCCCGCGCGGCAACCACAACAACAACACAAAAATGGCGCTCTCTCACCCGGAAACACACAGTTGCAGAGAGAGCATCACCTGTAACCATGGCAACAGAACATAAATGTCAATAACAAAACCCTGAACAGCCCTGGCCTGCTACATAGCCCCCACCTAAGGGGTCAGTCGTCCCCGACAACCCCATTACCCAACACAAAGTCCTGCAAATGTCCATGTGTCTTCCTTCAGCGCGCAGGCCGATCTCGACCAGCAGGGGAAGAGTCACTTGGATGAGAACCTGGGGTGCCACCAGCATCCCCTCTCTTGCGAACCGGGCAGTACACCCAAACCTTGTCGCCAGGCACGAAAGCTCCCCCTCGGCACCTGGTGTCGCAGGCTCTTTTCTGTCGTACTCCGGCACTGACCTGGGCCTGGCGGGTGTAGTCATGAACCACTCGCGGCCGCTCCCTCAGCCTCCTGTAGCAGTCCCTGGCCACCAACATGCGCCGGTTCCCTGCCTCGGGGATGGGGAAAGGCCCTAGGACGTCTCCTCCCACTCTCTCCATCGGGGCCCCCACCCGATGCTGCTGCAGGGGAGCAGTGGGGCGTTGAGTAGGGCCCTTCCGTGCCGTACAGGTGTCACAGCAGTGCACATGAAGTTCCACATCCCGTCGACAACCAGGCCAGTAGAACTGCCCCCGAGACGGCGGAGAGTTTTAGCATTCCCATAGTGGCTGGCCCCCACTGAGCCGTGGACAAGCTCAAGCACCTGGGACCACAGCGACCGAGGCACCAACAGCTGCGGGAGATCCTTGCCCTGTTCGGGGGCCCGCCATCTCCGGTACAGGAGGCCGTCGTGGGTCTCCAGATTGTTGTACTGGGAGTAGTAGGCCTTCACTTCGGGCCCCTGTCCTGACACCCCTGTCCAGCCTGGGCGTCGTGCTGCCTCCAGCCAGGCCCCCACCTGAACCAACGTCGCATCAGCCTTCTGCTCCTGCTTCAGCTGCTGCATGGTCAGCGAGCCATCCCCTCCGTCGGCTGTGGCCCGAGCAGTAGCCATGCCCCATGCCTCCTGGGCCCGCTCTCCCTGCCATTTCGAGAGGGGCAGCTGGCGTGGCGCAGACAGATGGGTTGAGCAGAGCGGTGTCGATGGCGTGCTGAACCAGCCGCGTCTGCCTGCAGTCTCCGGTTCCCTGCTTTTGACCGCACTGGAGGGCCAGAGTCTCTGTACCAAGAGTGATAGCCAGCTTCGCGGTGTCAACGCAGGCCCCCCAGCGGGTCAGCAGATCAAGGCCGATGATGCACTGGTCTTGGATGTCAGCAAGCCAGAAGTCGTGCACCAGCTCCAGATCCTTCACTCGGATCCGCAGCGGTTTCTTACCCGCATGTCAGTTCTCTCCCCGTCACTGTCATCAGCTGGGTGTCGGTGGGCGACCAACCCATCACAAGCGGCCCGGATGTTCCAGGAAACACACCAGGTCGTATTAGGGAAATGGTGGACCCCGTGTCCACCAGGGCCTGGCAGGGGCTGGTCCTGAACACAGCAGCTCAGGTAGAGTCCCTTGAGGTGCCCGACTAGGCCCGCCACCGTGCATCGTTCTTGGAGGGGCAGGAAGCTGGGCGGTGGTCCCCTCGCTGTACCGCTCCCCTCTCATCCCCTGAGGCCACATAGTTCTGGCCTTTGGGGCGGGCGCCAACAGTCGCGTGCCACGTGGCCAGGCTCATCGCACCAGTAGCAGCGGTCGGTCGGTCGACGGGGGCGCCTCAGGGCACCGAGGGCTGGGGCTGGCATATCCCGCGACCTCCCTCTCACTGTCGCAGTCTGCGGCTCTGATTTGAGAGTAGTTTGGGGGCTGGTCAGGTCGCGATGTGAGCACAAGCTCGGCCCTTTCAGCCTCAAGGGCGCCTCACGGAGAGTCTGAGGCATGGCCAGGCGGACGTGTTGGCATAGTCGCTCTGGGAAAAGTCCTCGCAGGAGGAAAGCATGCAGGCTAAGCTCCTCACGGGCTGCTGCTGGGAACTCTGGGTAGCCACGGCGAGCATACAGCAACACATCCGCTGCAAAGGTGCCCAGGCTCTCCCCGGCCTCTCTGGCTCGGTTGGTCAGCTGCTCCTGCTCTGATCAGTGGAGTGCCGCTGCCCAAATCGCCTCTCGAGTGCTATGGTGAGGGCCTGGAGCTCATGCTGCTCTGACGGGGGCTAGGTCAAGGAGTACCTGCAGTGCAACTCCTTCCAATGCTAGCGCTAGGTGTGTAGCAGCCTCTTCGTCACTCCAGCCATTATGCCTTGCGCGGCTAGCCGTGCCTTGTGAGAGGTAGGGCTCTAGCGGGGTTAGCCCGTTGTATTTGGTACCTTAGCTGCCGTTGCAGGCATCACTGCTCGCTGTCGGGGCCCGGCGTGTCGGTCGACAGAGGCAGCCCATGAAGCATTGTCCTAGCGTCGGTCGCCACGGGCCGCTGCCGCGCGTGCTTCGCGCCGTCCGGGACCCGTCGGGGGACTTACATGGCCGCTTGCTTGCTCCAGCCTCTGAGTGTCTCTCTCCATTCCGGCGGTGAGCTATCCCACTTCTGACACCAATGTGGCGAGCTCAGACAAGGAGGAGACAGAGGTATTGTTTGGTCTTGCTTCCAGCGAGCTAGCCAGGGAGCACAGCCATTTATTTAAATCTCTTGCAGGAGCACTGCCGCTAGCAAACTGCCCTTGCACGGCAACCACAACAACAACACAAAATGGCGCTCTCTCACCGGAAACACACAGTTGCAGAGAGAGCATCACCTGTAACCATGGCAACAGAACATAAATGTCAATAACAAAACCCTGAACAGCCCTGGCCCGCTACAATAGTGTCACAGTCTACAGCGTGGATATGAAGATTACGTTTATTAATGTTGCATAAAGGACAAGAGCGCAATAGTAAACTACAAACTGCGTCCAGAACAGAAGAAACGTCAACTGGCAAGCATGCTAACCCATGCTAACGCTAAGCTAGCCAAGAACCCAGTGTGATGTTAAAGCCGAGTGAATGTCGACCACAGCCCAGCGGCCAGACCCTGAACAACAAGGCAAGGCAAGGCAAGTTTATTTATATAGCACAATTCAACAACAAGGTGATTCAAAGTGCTTTACAGAGACATTAAAAACAAAAACAAATAAAAAGCATGATTTAAATTTGATTAAAACAAGCAAACAAACAAACAAACAAACAAACAAAACAGTATATAAAATCAAATATCAAAACAGTAGATAAAATCAGAACAGTAGATAAAATCAGTAGTTAAAAAGTAGGTTTTGAAATTTAAACTTAAGTGTGGATTTGGTGCTTTATTCAAATGCAGCTGAGAATAGGTGAGTCTTCAACCTGGATTTAAATAAACTGAGTGTTTCAGCTGATCTGAGGCTTTCTGGGAGTTTGTTCCAGATATAAGGAGCATAAAAGCTGAATGCAGCTTCTCCGTGTCTGGTTCTGACTCTGGGGACTGATAACAGACCGGATCCAGATGACCTGAGGGATCTGGAAGGTTCATACTGGGTCAGGAGGTCACTGATGTATTTCGGTCCTAAACCATTCAGAGCTTTATAGACCAGCATCAGAACTTTAAAGTCTATCCTCTGACGGACAGGCAGCCAGTGTAAAGACCTCAGAGCTGGACTGATGTGGTCCACTTTTTGGTCTTAGTGAGGACTCTAGCAGCAGAGTTCTGAATGAGCTGTAGTTGTCTGACTGATTTTTAGGTAGACCTGTAAAGATGCTGTTACAGTAATCAAGCCTACTAAAGATGAATGCATGGACTAGTTTTCCAGGTCCTGTTGAGACATCAGATCTTTTATCCTTGAGATATTCTTGAGGTGATAGTAAGCTGATTTTGTTATTGTCTTAATGTGTTTTTCTAAGTTTAGGTCTGCATCCATCACTACACCCAAATTTCTCGCCTGGTTTGTGGTTTTAGGTGTATAGATTGAAGTTCTCTGGTGACCTGTAATCGTTTTCTTTTGCACCAAAGACTATTACCTCAGTTTTATTTTTGTTTAGCTGGAGAAAATTGTGGCACAACCAGTCATTAATTTCCTCAATGCATTTACCAAGAGCCTGTACAGGGCCTCGGTCTCCTGGTGACATTGTGATATATATTTGTGTGTCATCTGCGTAGCTATGATAGTTTATTTTGTTGTTCTTTATAATCTGTGCCAGTGGGAGCATGTAAATGTTAAACAGAAGGGGTCCCAAGATGGAACCTTGGGGAACTCCACATGTGATACTTGTCTGCTCAGATGTGAAGTTACCTATTGATACAAAGGTAACAAACTGATGAGCAGTCAGGCTTGCCGCCTCCTTTTGTACCTGTTTATGTTTCTAAAATAGAATCAGTGTGGCGATTACTTTGAGGTCTCTGTTTGTTAGTTTTCATCTTTGCTTTGTGCTATTCGGTTTATGTTCATACCTAAAACTAAGGGAAAGATCATATATATGTCCTCATTAGGATAGGAATATGTATTGATGTATGGGACTGTAGCCTATAGGTTTATATTGTTAAATGGTTATTGTGAGACAAAGCGTTCAAGTCATTTTACACAACAACGCAAAAGTAATGTTACCAGTAGTTTAACAGATTAATTCTTCCTTGGAGTAATTAAGTAACTTACTGCATTGCTTTTAAGAAAAGTGTTCTGTGTAATATTTGTAATACATTACTTCTTTTGAGTAACAACCCCAACACTGATGACAATAAAGAGGGGTAATACCTCCAACATGCACAAATGTTTGACCACACAACATGCAGTTAATTTGCAGAATATAATGTTTTTGATATGCTGCTTTGCAATGATGGTAACTCTCAAATCGGATCCAATAAAAACCCAATAAGAATCGACAATGAATCAAATCAATAATTGATATAGATAATGCAATTGGAATTGCTACATTTTTATCATTTACCATCCCTATTCCTCATCGTTCTTTATTGTCAACAATCTTGGATGCTTTCTGGGATAGAAAATACATTTTTTTGACGGCAAGCCAAACAGATATCAATGCCTTATTAATAGTGTTTTCAAGAAGGCTTTGTTAGTTTTAAAAATAAAGATGATCAAAGGATGAGGGCTTAGAGCTTATTTAGGCAAATATATGTATCCACAGCAGAGCATAGCTTACTCTCCAAACTTTGTCTCAATCACAAAAGCCCAAGACAGCTAGGGGGTGTCAGACAGTGTTACCTTGTCACTCTGAACTGGATTAAAAGGCAAAGCACTACTAGACAGCAGAGAATACTATATAGATTATATCTGGTTTTAATGTCAGCTCAATGAGCTTTAAAGGGAAAACATCCATAACTGTTACTTTGAAAAAACAGTTTAAACAGTCAGTCAGTGAAATAGTAAATCCAGTAAATCCAACTTGACCTGCTCATTGCATTTATATTCCCTTAAACATCAGTTCTGATGTCCTATTCGCTGACCTCCAGCATTAGCTGATTCCAACATCTGGAGGTCTGGAAGTCTTGTATACCAGGGGTCCCCAATCCCAGTCCAAGAGGACCAGTGTCCCTGCAGGTTTTAGATGTGTCCTTGATCCATCACAGCTGATTTAAATGGATAAATTACCTTCAAACATGTCTTGAAGTTCTCCAGAGGCCTGGTAATGAACTAATCATGTCATTCAGGTGTGTTGATCCAGGGTGAGATCTAAAACCTGCAGGGACACCGGCCCTCGCAGACTGGGATGTGTAGCTTCTCCAGCAGACAATCATGGAGGTCAGATATTAAGTTTGACACCACTCATGGTGACAAGATAGTAGGCATGAACACTAGTTGCTCTGATGTGTATGTACAATCAAAACTTAAGAAAATGAAGAGGTGCTGCCCTCTAATTTTACGTATTATATATTTACTCACTGATGAATTTTTTGATAATAATGCGCTTATTGGTTAACCTGATAACCTCAGCTCATTTGTAAAATCTGTTTCCGTTTCTTCTTGGAAGCATATTTATGCCTTTCGTGCTCACTACTTTGATCTCCTCTGACCACTTACCACTGTGACGCTCTGATTCAGATGTGTGCTGCTTATGAGCCATGACATACATTAAACCATTGGTCTTCACGGCTGGCTCTTAACCAATGTATCATGACAGGCAATTGACTCTATGTGATCTCTCTGTTCCTCCTGCTGAACTCTGAAGATATGATCAGAGCTGGGGTGCAGATGTGAGGCTGGGAAATGGTGGCAGTTCACTTGAATTGAATTGTGCCCCGGAGAGGAGGAAGTGTAGTTTTTCTATCAGATGGAAAGATCAGAGGAGACGGATAATTCAGTTATCACATCTGCGGTGATTAGGGGGACAGGACGCAGTTTACTGATAAGGATCTGCTGGCTTCTTGGAGTCCGTTTTCTGTCATTAGGTAACTGAAAAGGCACTCAGAGCCATGTCCTCATTTTGGTGTCTCTCTCTTTTCATTTCACCTTGGTTAATCTTGTTTTATTTATTGTCATTGAGCCTGCAGGAGATTATATCCTCTTTTGCTCTTTCATCTGATCTCATTTCATCTTGTTCTGACTCTTCTTGATTTGTCGCCTCTCATCTAGTCTAATTCTGACTTCATTCCTTTTTTTGACTCCCCAATTTTGCATATGTGATTTACAAGTTGTCGAACTTAAAAAAAAAAAAAATTAACAGGGCTGCAGCCTCCATGTTTAATTTTGTCCCATCTCATTTTGCCTCATTTAATTTTATTTTGCAAATAGTAAGACACAGTAGGCACGTTATCCAACCAAGCCAAGTAAATTTCCTTTCTCATTTTAATCATCCCCTTTTAATTTCTACTCCTTTTTCTACATGACTTTTATCCTGTCACTGCGTACCTTGAAATATTTTAACCTAAATAGAAGGACAATAACATAAAAGACAATTGATGTATCCAACACCAGAGCTTATCACAAACAACAAGATGAAAGAGGCAAAAATATATGATTCATGCATCATGTTGCACTCAACGCAAGAGTTTCCAGAATGGCTTTTTTCCTGCATATGTCCATAAGTTGTGGTCGCAGTACTTGGGTATAGCTAGTGGTACAAAAAAGGAGCAAGCATAAAGGGAATAACGTACTTTAAGTGTCAGATAATTTCAAATGCAGCTTTTCAAACAACTCAAAAAATATCAGCAAGCAGGGTTTTTTTTGTGCACTTTGTCACAGAGTGAGTCTGCAAGCTAAAGGTACTGCTGCTGAATTTCCCAGGGAGAAATAAGGGAGAGATAACTTCACTCAGTGATACAGAAATATGTATGAAAGTCAGTACAGGAGAAGAAGAAGAGAGATTATTGTTAAAGTTAAGGACTGCTCGGTGACATTTAATACTGGAAGTTAGATAAAGCTTACATATAATGCCCTCAATTACTTTAGAGTTATTTTGAACAGATATTGGAACTATACATGATGTGTTACTGAACTATGTTTTCTTTTGTGTGTTGCAAAACAAACTTAAGTATATTAACTTTGTGCTATTCAAGGATTGGATGAAACCAGGAAGTTCAATGCAGGTTATGCTGGTTAGTTTACAGTACTGTTGTAAAGTTTACAATAATGTGTTATGTTGGACTGGTGCCGATTGGATATGGTATTCTTTTGAATGTCGGGTTACGTGAAGGAAGGGTAGCAGACATCAAATTAAATTTAAGGTAATGATTCTGATTAGATTCACTCACCTTTATATTAGATTTATATGGTCTAGGGGAGAGAAAGCAGCCATGATAGCTCATGTAATGCTCTTGTAATATCTGTTAAACCAGCTGACTAAATCCACAGCTTGCTTGATCATAGTAGAAATTAATGTGACCCAGAGGCTGTACCACTATAGCCAAATGTAGGGTTCCCACACCTGCTGAATCCCACTGTGAACCCTGACACCTAAACCATTTACAATGCAGGCAACAGGAAATAAAGCATTTTTTTAATTAACTTTACTTTTCTTTGCTTTTGTTCTACATAACAGATGTTTAAGTTGAGTACAATCAACAGAATTGGAATTTAAGTTGAAATGAAGTTTTTGGTAGTGTACTCTTTCACTTTTATTTACGTAAAGAAGTTAAATCAGTACTTGAGGTTTTCTAACACAAGGATCTGTACTTCTACTTAATGTAAGTGAAAAATGACTGTGCTTTTGCCACCTCTGCTCTCACTGGCTTTTCTTGGCATTTCAAAGTAATCTGTCAGCAATGCTATATTAGTGTGAAGTGCTTCATTTAGTTTGGGAAGTGGCAGTGATTGGGATCTGCACGGATGAGTAAGTTTCAGTGAAAAAGAACAGCTCAGAGTACCATTTTAAAAAATGTTTATTTTGCAAATGTAAACTTAGTTTAAAATTCAAAATTGCGAGCTTGGAGGATGCTCATTTTTATCTGTGTGAACTGAATTTTGTGTTATAGGTCTTCCAGAGTGTGAGAGTAGTGTTCCCAATGCAATGTTGTTGTTAATGTCATTGTAACTTTTTTATCATAGCAATCAAAAACCTGGCCACTTTGCACATGGAAACAGACACTAAAAGGAGTGTGTGTTTCTTTCATTTCCTTATATCTTAGTTCCTTTTTTTTTTATCCATTTCTGGGTCTTGTACGGCTCATACTTGTCATTATCCTGACATTTTGACCATTTGATCTCATCACAGAGCAAGTAAAACAACATGCCTTGGTGCTTTTGTGTATTATTGCGCTGGCATGCATGGATTGTTATGGTAGTGCATTGTGTAGCAATCTGCTGAGAGCAGATTCAATTAAATTTGAATATGTAGCATTTCATCTCAAGCTCTGTTAAATCTAACAGCTGTATTATGTAAATGCTGATTAATTCCAATGTCTGCAGAAAGTTGGGCCCATTTGTTGCTCAAAGACAGATGTTTATAGTTTTGCCTCTGTACACCACCACAATGGATTTTAAGACCTGACAATCAATGTGTAACTGAAGTGCAGGCTTTCACCTTTAATTTTTATATTTTCAGACTCAAACTAAAATAATTGTAAATATAAGGATTGTTTGTAATACTTGGATGAGAATCATTGCAATCAATGGCTGCCTAAAGTTGTCATCAAATGCACTGCCAGACCTTTACTGTAGCCACCTTCAGTTGCTGCTTATTTGTGGGTGTTTCTGCATTCAGTTTTTCATTATTTTTTTTCTCTCTCTCTGTAAGGTTTATTTGTTTTAGCCTAATCACTTGCACTGCCATCTCTTTGAGTGTCTTTTTAAAAATTACAGCGGAAAACCTATAAAATACAAATTCAAGACGTCAGATATCAACACCAGATGTTATATCTGCCTTATTGGTCATAATATATTGAGGCAACAGGCCTCCACTCAGTTGTACAGTTAATTTTGTGGGGGACAGCAATCTGCTGTGGTGATGTACAGAAGGGAAACTACAAAACTGCAAAAGTTTGTCCAACAAATTATCGATGTAACGTATTAGCATAGAATTTTTCAGCTGTGTCTTTATCATGTATATATCCTTTTTATTAATGTTTGCAAAGAAAAACAAACAAACAATTAAACAGCTTTTATTTGCATATTTATTCGACTACATTGTCCTAATTTACAGCAATAACACTTCTTCCAGTTGGGCCACTATGAAATAAGTACTCCCAAATTTCCGTCTCTTCAGTAACTCATGAATAGAGTTTTTGTCTTCAATGCAATACATACTGAACACATGATTAATCTTCACAACCCAGTTTAAATGCCGTGTTTGTTTGCCAGTTTTCACCCCTTGCAAATCCCCAACCTCGAGTGCTTTGAAGCGTGTACCAGATATTGATTTTTCTATCGCACAAGAAAACGAGCGGGAGTTTGTCATTATTTTAATTATAAACATCCAAAGTATCCTTAATGATGCCACACCAAGAGTCACTGAATGTTCTTCCGACCCTCACTGTAGCAAACTTTTATGATACCACCAGATGCATACAGCCCTGCATGGGGGCACATCTTCAGATCTGGCACCAAAAACAAAGGTTTCTGTGGATTCTGGCAGCTATCACTGGCATTAAATGTACAATATACCAACAGACACACAGTCGGATATGTAGAAGAGAGATGATGAAAAAACAAAATGTATAGTTTGGGACTGGCTAAGCACTGCAGCTGATGGCAGATCCACAGTTGGTACACCCACCCACCACCAGGAGAGCAAAAAGTTGGCCGTGTTTGAATACAATGGATGATAGCAGCTGTAATGGGAATGAAAAAAAAATTATCCATGATAAAATCATAGACAAGTTTTCTATGTCATTCTATTGTTTTTCAAGTTAACACTTAAACATCACTCAGAACAATAATACAAGGTATCTACTTTTTAAATTTCATTCACTACAAGCAAGAAAAGTTTGAATGAGTCACCAGCTGAAGACCAAAGAGAGCTGCAGTATGAGGACTTTGATGAGACGTGCATTTACAGCAAAACACAATATATTCCATAGGTTTGGGCTTAATTGCCTTAAATAAAGGACAGACTGAAATAAAAGGTCTGATTTTTATGCAAATTCTATTCCCAAACTGGAAACAATTACTATACCTGAGCTTCACTGATGAGTTATGTCAGAAATTGGACCTGTAATCACACTTAGCACTACAGCAAAGGAAAAAGTTAATCTGGTCCAGGTTAGTAAAGAGTACTATTTATAAGGATTTATACAACCCATACTCATGTACATAAGACATTACTTCAAACTATTAAGCTTAAAGATGTTATGATGCCTAACTCGTCATGTATAAAATTCCCTGAAGTAAATCAGTTCTGCAGGACAGTCCAACTATTACGTCCTTCATGTATTCAGTAGCTTTTTTTTTACTCTTCAATATATAACAGTCAGAGCATATGCATGTTAACTGTCCCGTAAGCAGTAAGGAGTAAAAGAGATGGGTGTAAATTGTGCCTGTAGATGACTGTACAAATTGTTTGTGTGCATTACGTAGCAATCCAAATTTGAGTCTGGTTTCCTACAGTATAAACTAATCTTTAACATACTAGAATTGCCACAACCAATTTATACAAAAAAAACTGTTCAAAAGCTTTGGCAGTGCAGATTTAGCTGGGTTTGATATACAGATGAACAACTTCATCCGGGCGTCTTTACATTTTTCTAAAAATGTGTTTTGCTAATTTAAATCAGCTGCATATGAGCATAATTTGAAAAAGATAAAGGTTGGCTTGCAACTCACACAGAGCTGCCAGCTTCCCCTTGGCTGTTTGTGCCTCTGTTCTTACTTGCTCTCCTCTGCCCTATCTGCTTGTATATTTGGGCACTTCAGTGTTTATTCGTGCTACCAGTTCCCAGCAACCGAAACATGAATTCATCCTCAGAATCACTACTCTCAGTGAAAGTAATAGAAGGTAATAAACTGTCAACACTCAAATGGGTGACTGTGACTGTTGGTGAGTTGGTGAGGCAGGGGAGTGATGGGACAAACTATGAAGAAGAGAGCTGTTGGGGCTGTGGTGTAATTAGAGAGCTGTAGTGCCGCTCACCTGCATGTCGGCCGTGCAGATTTGGGCCGTGTTGGCTCGCTAAGTAAGTATTTGCACGCAAACTGGTGTTATACGATCCACCCCAGTGTCAAGCGCTGCCATAACTTTAAAAATTGAAGAGGAGGCGGTTCTCTCGCGGGCCTCAGCTAGCAGTTTGATTCAGATTTTATTATCTGTGCTTGGTTCTATAATAAGCAGGAACTGTCCTGTCCGATTAGGCATGCTCGGCGGCGCTCTTCGCCACCCCCTGACTTGCTCCACCTCCACCACCCACATCCAACTCCTTGCTAAGGAAAAAGGAGGAGGAGGATGCCCCCCAAAAATCTTCATTTTCTTGCTCCCTCGCGCTCTTTTTGTCTGCTTGGGTAGGGAAGAGGAGGGGAGTTGCCCCTTCAAACTTAACCCGTTATTTGCTGTAATATTTCCCTATTTTTTCCTCACCCTTCCATTTTTATATGTCTCCATATTTGGTCTCTGCTGTGCTAATCAAGTCCAATCTTTACACCAGCAAGTTAGCCCCTTTCACATTACCTTTATTACCAGCTTGTCATGAAAGTTGGAGATGGTCTCAAATAAAAATATAAACACAACTGGAACATTTAATAAAGAAAAAAAAAAAGAAAAAAAAAGTTTACGTTACCTGAGCTCTGAGCTCATAAAAATCCAGAATAAGTCCAAACCTGCGCAACTAATTCTTGGTTTTTAAAATCTAAACATGTATGTTGTACAATCATTTCACCCAAGAAAAATAAGAGTTCAAAGAAATAATTAAAACTCCCAAAGGTCAACAGATATTGATAAACTGTTGACCACAACTGTAAATGGTCGTGTTTATTTGTCTGTCAGCGGTCACCCATTGATTAGTAATACATTTCATGATACATACATGTTACTTCTTACACTTGTAAAAAAAGAAAAATGTACATTTACATGTTTGTTTTAACTATACAAGCTACTGAAAAATGTATAAAAACGATACATCATGGGAAAAGCCTTCATCTTCCAGCTGATCATTATCATCAGTTTAATTTATTATAGATTGAAAAAGTATTTTTATTTACAACTCCCGCTGGAATATATATATATATCATACAATCTGCTGCCCTCTGAGTTATGATCAAATCCCTAAGGTTTTTACATTGGTGTCTGTGTGCTTGTGCACAATGTGTCACTTTGTGAATGAACATCTTTTGTTGAACCTTGTAAAATGTAAACAGCCATTCAATATTCATCAACTTATGTTGCATTCAAAAATGCCTTATATGCACAAATTTAATTCTGCAAATTTTCATTCAATTGAAAGATTTTTTTTGGTGTGCGAAAGCTCATTTATAAGGTGTTATTCACAGATTTCAAATATGCTATTTCAGTATTCATTTTTATATTAATAAATCTGATTCCTGCTTTTCCCTGTAGAATAAAGTGTTGCTGCCTGAGCCTAGACTTGTGTTAGTCCTTGGCTAAAAGTGCTATATATATAAATGAATCTGATGAAATATCTGTGAGCCTCTTTCTTCAGCAGTCTGAGGCTGTATTGCCTGAGGCAACCAGGCAAGCTGCTGCTGATGAGCAGGATCTACACCAGGATTCACATCTTTATATTTGTAGGCTACACCAGTTCCTGGTCAGCATTTTATGAGGCCAAACGTAATGCCACAATAGATAAAATATGTCTCACAAAACTAAACGACAACGATGTGGCATTACCTTCCGCACATTTTGTTTATGTAATTTTTTTTCACAGAACCATAAAATCGACCCAGGACTCGTTTCCAGTAAATAGGACAAGTGTTGCATATGCTGTCTGCACATTTTGGGAGGGTGGGTTATGCAAGCCTCCTTTCACTGCTAATTCCATCAAAGCTTTGGGAACAGTTCTAATTGGGCGTCTCTATTTTTGGTTGTCTTCCAGCCCTGTTTTGCTGCCTTTGAGAAAAGGCAGCGCAGCGAATGTAAAGCTGTGTGATAACAGGGCCATTCGCCACAGTACTGAGTTTGACCCTACAACCAGCCTCCATGACGGATGTGAGATGATTCCTAGCCCTCGAGCTCAGCACGACACACTCAGCACAACTCAAATACACTCCCAATCTCTCATTTTCCTGTGTTCACTGTCTAATGCTCTCTCTCTTTCCCTTTCCCTCTCTCTGTCACTCTCTGTTACTTTACCAATTGACTCAGGGCTTTATGCTGTCTATTTAAAGCTGCTGCCATAACCACCTACTGCTGCTTTAAGAAGTGGTGACTCACCTAAACAGATCAACCCAGTTGTGTGTGTGTGTGTATACGTGTGTATATATGTGTGATGCGTGTGTGTGTATATGTGGGAGGGGATGTTTTATCATCTTAGCTTTACTTTTCTTGGGCCTTTTCTGTTTGGTGACAAGTACAGCTGTTGTATAATGATAGCGCTTGTCGGTAAAGCAGTATCTGCAGGATCCCCAGATTAATGCGGATGCCCACACGCGCGCACGCAAAAGTGCACACACATACTTAAATGCAATTTGTGCACTTAGTGCTACTGAGTTATGTGTTATTCCTGGTGCATTCAGGGGACATCCAGTTTATGGGAAAAGCAAATGAGCAAATTTGCATTTTTTCTACTTTGCTTAGTAATGGGGCATGTGTAAGAGACTATTTAAGTGCAAAATGACTATTTAAATGCAAAATGAAGTGGTATTGCTGCCAATTGCATGAGATGCAAAGATATAGGCATTGCTGTAATTAGAAAGAGATAGGGGCAGCCACCTGATGTTTATAACCTCACTTCTCCATTATGTGTAATTCCAGCTCAAACAAATATTTTTGCAACTTGCACCTTCAGAAAGGTGAGTGGAGAACTACTGCACAATGTTAAGTACCACAGGAGTGAAATCGTTATTGTTATTGTTTATAACCCCCTGTTTTTAAATGCCCTGTTTTAAAATTTCCTAAATATCCTAATAAATGGATTGCATACACATTACATTCATTTATGTTCATAATGTCTATGAAACTCGGTTATATCCCTACAATACATATGGGTTTTTTCTTCTTCTCTTATTTCAGGTGATCTTTATTTGTTAGACTGTTATGTAAGGATGAGACAAATAAAGTTAGATTTGGGTTGACCTACTGTTTTGATGAATATGATTTGATATGAATCTCATTGCCACAAGTAATAATGGTAAAGTGAGTTGCTACAATATGTTGCCATGCAAATGTACGGTGAAGATTTTCAGACCCTGCCTGAGCGATGATAGGTGACATCTAAATCCCAGCGATGACGCCACAATGTCATGGCAGGCAAGGACCGACTTGTGTGCTGACTTGTGTGCTGACTTGTTAGTCATGCTTTGATGCACAGTTTAAAGAGGACTCCAGGAAGCCTGTCCAATGCGCATGTGCACGTTACGCACACACGGACAAACCCACATTTTCTGCACGTTTGCACAAAATAACACACAGCCTCTGAGAGCATAAAGGGAAAGTGGCTGCATCATTTGCTAGTCTGACATGAAGCATTGGTTATGTGCTTTCATAAGGTGATTTCAGAACAGTTTTTTGTGTACTGATTCATAAACATGGTCATATTACAATATTTCAAAAAAATGCACCAAAAACCAATGTCCCCGAAAAGAAAAGAAAAATTATGGGCTCTTAATAAAAGCTAATAAAAGCTAATATAATGATAGTTATATATTTATTATACTGCAGTCCCCTTATTCATTTCTGTACAAATGAAATGGGTAAATGTAAGTCCCTGTGTAAGCTACAACATAGTGTGTGATGTAGTTAATGGCTTCCCCTAAAATGCTTTTCAAAATTGTTCATTTTTTAAAGATCACATTTCAGTTTTATGTACATTTAAGAATTCTTCATCTACGGTAAAATTACTAAAATAACTTGTCCAGTGCATGTAGTAAAAAAGGTTTACAGCAATCATAATTTCTTGGATAATTAGTTGTTGATCAGAACATTGATCAGTAACAGCAAAGGACCTTTTTACCATCAGAAAACGATATTTTAGTTAGAAATGTATTTTATAACAAAATGAATTTTAATTTGATTTAAACAAGCCTGGTCTCTTCTCTTCTAATATGAAACTCTGCAATGTAGAAGTCGACCGTCACTGCGAGAAACAGTTAAAAAGTCAAACAACTACTAACAACTACTCTAAAATACAGAAATAGATGTTATTTTCTTATAATGTCTTAAAAAGAAAATTAACATTAACAACAATTTTCTTATCGGTAGATTTTTAGTAATCCTTCTCTTCAGGTCTAACATTAGTTTTTTTTATATTTCTTTCTTTTTTTTAAGATTTAAAAAAACAGAGTTTAAAAAATAAAATACTTTATACATAACCTAAAAAAATTGCTAAGGCAGCGAATTACCAGCAAAATACTTAAAAGCACTTTTCTTTGATACACCACAATATAATGTTATATACTATTGTTAAAAACTCTAATATTAAAAGACTAAAATAGGAACCTTTTTATGTTTTGCTTAAAAGACATCCGAGCCCCACATATATATATTTACAACATTTGCTTTGATTTTTCTAATCGGTTTATATATATTTTTAATTTACTTTTTTTTTAGTTTAAAGCTTTAAAAGAATATTCCTTTTGGATTCATTTCTGTATGTAAAGTTATATTTATTAATACTATAAACAACATATTTTTATAAGTTTGCAGATAAAAAATCAAAAGTGAAACTACATTCAAAATTTCAACTTTTTCTCGCAGGCCAGTGTGTACATGAACTGTACTGGCTAAATGCCAACAATTTGCAAGCGGAGCTCTACACGGTCCATTTATTAGAAAGGTGCTGGCTCATTATTTAGCAAGACAGAGTGAAGGAACTCTAGCAAGCACTCCGCAGCTGTCGGTGCTCTGTCTTCACATGCAATAAAGTTTGTTGCCTCATGTGGGGGATCTCTCCCTCTTTTTGAAGCAGACTTTTTTGGTCCATAATTTATACATTTACCTTACTTGCTTCTGCGTGCGTTGGCCTCCTGCATTTTTTAAAGGCCGGGTATTGAGGGATTTTCTGTCATGCTCTCTTGCTTTGTTCTGATCACGCAAGCTGCAGTCATCCCACATACAGGAACACTGGCAAACACGGGCCTCGCTCGTGCCAGGAAGCTGAAAAGGAAACACACAGGCGCACACATGCATACATACAGAAGCAGCGTTATGCTAACAAATAGTCAACATACGTACAGAGAGGAAGGCCCACTCTCTCCTCTGACTCTGGGACAGACTGTCTCGTTCCATTGCGTGAGGGTTTTTCACACAAACTAAGCCATCCATGTGTGTCTCAGCAAGTGAAGGGGGTGTTGAATCTTCCTCTCACACCCATGCATGCGAAAGCAGTCTACCTCCTCTGCTCCCTGTGGAGAACACATGGCAGACAAAAATAGAGAAAGAGGGAGAGCCCGAGATGAACAGATTAAGAAAACACAGAGATAGTTCCTGGATAAAGTTCTGCTTCTGAATAATTCTCTTGCTTTGTACAACAGTACCTCACACAAGGCACGTCACTTAAAAACACACACTAACACACAAAAACTTGCACTGTACATAACATACACATATATCACACCTCATACATTTCAGGTGTTTTATTGTAAATACATTGTGGAATGACAGGACATATTTTCCAGTCTTATGGGATGGATGTTTAGGTTAACTTTCGCATTTTTTCTGTAAATAAGAATTGAATTAAATCATGTTATTCTAACTTACACTAATGAGTACATAAATATGTATTTTCTTTTACTAAAAACTTTACTAAAAACTTTACTAAAAACTTTACTCAAAGATATTTACAACAGATCAACTCACATTTATGTGATGTGATTGAATCAACTGATATTTACCTGACTAATATTAAACATAATTATAGGCAGTGTTAAACTGCAGCAGGTTTGGCACAGACTTAGAAAAAACAAACAAACAATTAAATTAACTATACGGGTTAAATTTTCTCTCCCTGAAAAAATATCCTATAAATTTCTAAAACTTTCAGTTGCTCTTCTGCTATTTGGATTCAAAAGTGAAACTTAACCCGTACAGTCAAAATAAATGTTATAATAATAATATTATATCTTAATAGTAATAAACTGCAAACTTTTTAATGTTATGTGTTGGTCACAATGTACACTGATAACACTTAATCTAATAATAATTAATAATAATTAATCTACCCTACATCCCCCAGAAGAAAAAGTAAAATATTTACAGGTAAAAGATTATGAAAGTATAAAACCTAAATCCATATCTTGTGTTCTTTTAAATTCTTTATGCACAGACAATTTTGGTTGTAAAGAGGTCGCCCTCCTTCAAAATTAAACTTAAGGGTCCTCATTCTTGTTTGATGTAACATTTCTTTTAATTGCTTCTCTCGTTTTTCACCTCCATGCCACAATTTAAATGAGTCAAATCAAAAGAAAAAAAATATTCTAATGAAAGTTCTAATTTAAGTTAAAACAACTACTCTGTGCAAATAAATACAGCCGCTTATGTGAAAATGCAGGCTGAAAATTATTCCGTTCACTTCAATTTAATGCATTTCAATTTTTTTTGTGTCAAATCAGAACATCAGTCGCTTTAAGGGGATTTATCTTGTAAGGTAAAAACCCTACAACAAGTAACAAAAAGTAATAATAAATATTATTGAGGGTTTTTATGGATTATTATTTTCTGATTCTTATTTACGAAAGGTAAATAAATGTAAGCCGTTTCTCACCTTTGATCCCAAACTTACTAAATACATATTTTAATAATAAAAAAATGATTCTAACTTAGGTTACAGTATATTAATGCTATTTTAATTTGGTTAGACATGAAAAGTTAAAATAATACTACCCTATTTTTAAAATAATTTCTAATCATATTTCTTCTCCTACTACAATTAAAATGTGATACATTCATTAGGCTCAGTTAACAAGCTCATATTAAAATAGAACAACTGGCAGGTGTTATTTTGACTCATTATTTTGACATTTTGATTGAAGGTATTCAACAGAAGTATAAAACTTTTCTTACTGTCCAGAGAAAGTCCCTGACGGACAGAGACACCCACTCCTCATCTCTTGGTCTTTCTCTCTCTCCCTCCTTCATGTGCTGTCATCTAGATTCCCTCCCTTACATGTAAATTTAGGTCAGACCACAGTCTCCTCTCCAGGCTTCAGAGGAAAATGTGGAAATGGATCGTTTCACACCAGTTAATCTGATTGGAAGAGAGGGAGACGCGAAAACAACAGGGTCTAATGTGAAGAACAAAGGAGGGGAGAGGAGGACTAAGTAGTGGGTGTTAGCACAAAAAAGATAAGGGAAGATGCGAGTAAATGGAAATAGAGGGGGGGAAAAAATGGGGATAGGCACAAATGAAGAAAGTACATATGAGGTGATGAGAAGCATGATGAGAGTAGGCGCGAGACGAGATAGGGACAGAAAGATGGGTAGCAAACAACAGAAGGAAAGAGGAGGAGCACAGAGAGGAGAAGAAGAAGGGAGGGGAGGGTAAAGAAGAAGAGCAGGGATGGTAAAGAGAAGAAGACAGGAGTATGCCACTCACGTCTGATCTTAGTGCTTTTTGCCAGCATCTCAGCTCTGAGTGCTGGCAGCTCGCATGCTAACAGACAGGCCATATGGCTTCATTATGAGACACCCCCACCCCCCAAAAACACGCACAAACAAGGACATACCACTCTCAGCAAACTCATAACCATACACACACTCAACAACCAGGCACACGTACACAAACACTACATACACGCAGGTGCAAACACTTGCAGGGTGAAGAGGAGGTGTGTGACGAATTGAATGAAAGGAGCGAAGAGGAGGATGTAATGGAACGTTGAGTTTTTCTACCTTCGGGAGCTCCCCGGGAGAGCAGAGCCGGCCCAATTACTGAGACTAACTTGGACACACACTTGCACATGTTCAAGTTACACACTCAGTCACACACACCCGATTTCAATCTGAGGGAACTGGGAGAATATAATCATTATTATCAGATACAGGGAGAGCAAATATTTGGAATAAAGAAGTGCAAATCGCAGTCTTTATACAGATGTAGCAACTCGTCTATCTGCGCACGCACACACACACTCATACACAGACTTCAAGGGGATGCCAAAAAGAACCGCTGTAAAGATGTTTGGAAACAAGGGATTGCCTAGATAGGTTGCACTTACGGTTGTGTAAACCAGCTGACAGACATTAGCTTTATTAGTATCATGAACCAGGGACTGGTTGTTCCTGGTCAAGCGTTCCAAGAGGTCAGGCTTTGTGCTCGGTGTAGTCCCTCACTAGGGGTCCATGTACGTGTTGTGGGAGTTTCTACTCTATGATAAGGATGTCTTATCATCCTCTCTAGGAAAGAAAACATGTATTCTTTGAAATGTTGCTAAGTAGGTTCTGGAGGTTGCTGCTAGTGACCAGTTGAAATTGATCGCAAAGAAAGTGCTGTGCCAAAAACCTCCTTGTGAATCCTTTTGTTGTTAATTCCGGGTGCCATAATTGCCCATCCTTTGGATGGAAGAAGCAGATTTGTCTGCAAACACTACTAACCGAACAATGCAAACTGCAACTGGAGACCTTCAAATTAAAAGCTGTGACTCACAGAACAAATTTAGAGAATGTGCATCTTTGGAAAAGGTTTAGTTTTGTTAATTTAACGGTAATAAGCTAAACTAGTCATAAGTGGATAACAACACACAGCAGGTGTTTTTTGGTGTGTTATACTGGTTATATAGAGTTCTCCTTGAAGTCCCATATTTCTCTCCCTCTGACTTTTACAGCCTTTTGCGTGGAAAGATCACTGAAACAAATGAATTTTATCCTTCTGTTTCTCATATTGTTGTCCAATCAGACAGACAGTGTTAATGATCTGTAGTTAATTGCATTTTTTAATAAATATTTGATTATTGCAAGATCATTTACGTCTGTTGTCTGTTATTGCTCTTTTGTATTCAGAATATTATTTTGGAATTAGCAGGAAAACCAAGGTATTTAATGGCTTTAACAGAATCCTGCAGAGCAGCAAGCAGACATTTTTATCAGATGATGCGGTAAGTATGGATTTTTCTGTGGTTTCCTATTACAGTACACACTGGCTTATTGAATTCAACTGAGCATGTAATCCTGGAATTGCTGACTCCTCTTCATTTCAAATCACTTTGTAATTCAGTTGACATTATTAGATAGCAAGACATATGTTATTCTAATATAATGACTTATTTGAGTAGCTTGAAAACACATCAGTGGGACATTTTGATGGCACTGCATTGACTTTACTTAGCGATTGTCTATAAGTGCACAGGCCAGTGATGCAATGGGGCTGCGTTTGGTTCGCTGAGATTTGAGTTACAATTCACAAAGCAGACACAAACAAAACACACATGTATGGTGGAACGATTTATTCTAGGCCAGGTTTATATTTCTTTGTGGAATAAGAAAACATGGCATCAAAGTATTCTGTACATTTTGTATAGAGTTTAAGCACAAGGCACCTGTACAACGGAGTTTTTGGAGACAGTCATTGATTGAAAAAAATGAATGTCAGTTTGATTTTGTTTCATTGTTCTGCACAGTACAACTACAAAGGGAAAGCATTAAAAGTGTTTTCACACAAAAACGGTACAAACTGAACATTCACTTTAATTGCGCTCTTTGACAATGTCGAACACTTTACTGACCCTCTGCCTCCATTGTTCAGGTTAATTCATCTGGGCCAAGTTATAGGAACAGATGAACTGAAGCTGATGAAAAGAGAATGGAGCCCTGCATTCTCAATCACCACGGGACGGGTACTCTCATGGTTCGGGGTGGGGAGGAGGTGCCTGTTGCCAGGATACTGGCCCATTCCAGTCCAGAGATCCCGCTGTTATATTGGACAACACGCTTGACCCTCTGGCGACCCCAAATTGGCCCCTGACCGGAGTAGTCACACCTAATCAATGCAGCCATGCACACGGTGACTCAGTTAAAGGTTGGTGCTGCCTACCTGCTGGTAGCACAGAGCAGGACTATAGATCAGTGTCATACAAAGTGACATCTGCAACTGTTTAAAATCACATTTACTATAATTGCTCTTTGATGTGTTGTCATGAACATGACATGTGGCATTTGAAAAATTTTAAGTGGTTCCAATTCCATTAAAGATTTTGAAAGTGGCAAAATAAATCACGGGGAAAGTGCGTTATATGTCTTTATTGTATACAACGCAGTGCGTGGTGTAGTTACTGTATATTTACAGCCCTGCTTATTGTGTAGCCACTTATTTTTCCGTGTCATATGTAGTCTAAAGGGTTAAACTGGATGCTGGTTTTGTTACATGTCACAGAACTATTTATGTGCCCTAAATAATACAAGACACAAACTATAAGTATGATCCCTTGTCAAGGTCAAAATGCCAAAAAATAATAATCTTAGAAAAGAAATGGATGAAAAATAAAAAATAAATTGATGGACAGTTGAAAAAAACATTTTTTTTTCTTTGTCGGATGAACAACTGGCTCCTCATAACAGCCTGTAGTCCCCATCTGGCCATGAATAGCTCACAGTAACTGAGAATATTTGGGGATTTCCACTCACTTTTGGCAAGAAAATACAGTATATTCATTCAATATGGAATCATTCACCCTTCAAAGACCAAATATAGTGCAGTGTTGGGTGTGGTAGATTGAGTATAAAACCCTGCCTCTCGATCTGGCCTGTCGTTGGTCTGTCAACAAATACAAACCGCGCTAATCCCACGGATTCTTCGTTCTGGGGCCTGACATGAGGAGAATTATGACGACATGTCCAGTGATCTCTGAGATTGCTTTGGTGCGGCCAGCTGTCTCAGACAGTTCAAACTGGTCAGGCTCTGTAACACAACGCACATTTTTAGAAAAGCAAATCAGAGAAAAAAATCGTATTCCTATGCACATGAGTTCAGAGGAAAATTAACATGTAATTAATCTTAGACTCTTTCGGTGTTGATCAATAGAAAAACTCAAGAAAACTAAAGAACCTAAAATCAGTTGTATTGTAATGCAAAGTCTATGAATCCTGAGTCAAAACCTATTTGAAATATTTCAGCATAAAATAATAATTTTAATGTCTCTTTAATCTTTGATTTACTCGATCTGTTATTAAATATCTTTGATTGTAGAATTGATCTGTTTTGCATATATATCTAAAATGTCAATTTTCAATGGAATATAACAGAAGAACATTTACTGTCTTGAGTTTTTAATCTACTTTCTATTCCATTTCTATTGATGTGATGCTATTTCTGAGTTTTGGGTTAACTCAGCAGCATCAACATTATTTCACCCAATTATTGGGTTCTGCCCTGCTTAATCTACTTGAGTACAAAAACATAAATAGTGTTATAGATACTCTTTTTAAACAATTAATCAATGGGTTACCGAGTCATTATGGTTCCACAGGGAATATACACAGGGTTCACCACAATAACAAATCATGGAAGGGTTTGAAAGTATAATAAATATCCAACTTCAAAAAAGTTTCATTTCATGAATCTTTTAATCATAAAACACACTTAATTGGGACTATGGAGAAACATTAAAAGGTTTACTATAATTATTAACAGACTGAAATATTTGTTTAAAAAAAAAGGTTTTTGTTGTGGCTCTATGCTCATTATAGGACGTTTCCTGCGTCTGCATGGGATAGTTTACTGCACAAAGAAGCTTTAACTTATTCTGACTGAAAAAACAAAGTACAGAATAAAAAGAGAGGAGCTGGCAGGGAAAATCTGGCAGAAATCAGATCTGTTTGGATAAACACAACATGCATAAGCGCTACTCCATATTGACTTCGTCCAAAATACCACAGCACTGTAAAGGCCTGGCAAGGATCCAGCTTGTTCACACTGGAAAAAGCACAGGAAAAAATTTTTTCACCTGGCAAAAAACCACCAAAAAACAAAACCCAGGCCTGGCTTGTTTTAAAGTCCTCCTTTGTTTTTGATATTTTCTTTCTCTTTTTTTAAAATGGAACTTTAGCACTTTTCAATTACTTTTCTTCTTTTTGACATTTTTACTTTAAACTTAATACAGCTATCGTGATACAGTTCACTTTCCGTCATTTACAGTGTAATTCTGTTATGTGAATGAGGTACTCCAACACTAGATAGTTTAACATATTGCTTATTTGTTATTACAGGTGCTCAGATATAGGGATAGTGGGGAAAAAGTAAAACTCGTAAGTAAATCGGTCACTGATTTTGTTTTTGTGACATACCATTTACCTACAGGATTTTACTGGGACCAGAACTGAAGGTTTGGTTAAAACAGGGTGTTACAGCTGAAGTGTACGAGTAAATCAACATTTGACTTTACAGCCTCTATACTTGATTACCAATTATCTAATTTTGTATCCAAGCATTTTCTGATACAGCCACAAAAATTCAGTGAAGAATATACAAAAACATAAAACTTAAACACCACCATTTTCATCTTTATGTCCCCAACATTAATATTTCTGTTAGCACTCACAAAGACACAGAGAGGGGGAAAAAAGGAATCGCTGAATGTGGTAAAGTTAGCCGAGAGAGCTTTGCTTTAACTAAATTTCTGTTGGGAGAAGAGTAAACTGCTTCTTCCATTGGAACCACCATCCTCCCGCTTTTCATTGGAACCTTACTGTTGATCTCGCTTAGTTGTTCAGGACTCTTATTGCACCTGCATTTTATTCCCAGATATAATTTATCAGCATAAATCTGCCAGTCTATTGGAATGATTAGAAGGTTTGTCTTGGCCACTGAAGCTACTGAACCCACCCACTTTGCCAGCTAACCAATTTATTCACCTGACCACAGCACCTTTAGTCACATAAATCTGCTGGACTGTTTTGCTTATGCTTTGTGGCTCTTTTTACTACACGTGTGACTCTTTGTGTAGTTTTGTGCTAATGTTTATTTGCATGCATGCAAACATGTGCACTTCTTGTATGCATGACTCAGCCCACATGTCTGTTTTTAAGCATCTCTTCTTAGAGACAGATAAGAGGTTTCTTGATTTGGGGTGTGCCGTGCACATCCATCAGAGCGGCGGTCTTGTTTCCCAGTGATTTAAGACTTACCGAAGCGGCCCTGCTGGCCACTGTACTCTGACCAGGATCTTTCTATCACCTGCTGAAACTGTATTGCACAATGTCTGGTTACTCTTACGTGGTGCTCAAATGCTGCCAAATAAAAAACACTGAAAGTTAGATTTTTAAGGATATTTAAAATTCTTGCAAAATTATTTTGGTCATTTTAAATTGTTGCAGAAACATTTTAATAGCAGTACGAAATTATATCCAACCAAAAAATTAATTGAGTTCATGATTAAAAAAAAAAATAATAATAATTTAAAGTTAATATACTCACACATAAGTTCTCAAATAGTATCTGTTTCAAGTAACGTCAGCATTACGCTATATTGAGAATATAGCCGAATTGTCCTCAACTCCTTCGGGCTTGGATTTTTTTTTTTTCTTTTTGGAGTGCCGGCTGTCCATTTGCACAAAGCGGCTTTTGCATCAGCCAGCTTAGAAGTGAGCATTGCTTTGAAGTGCTCTAATCCTTCCTCTACCTTCAGACAACCTTTCCTGATCCACAGCAGAGTCACAGTGCCAGCTAACTGCACTGGCAGGATTGTCCATAGCATTTACCCTCAGATATACGTGCATTCATAAAAGTAGGCATATTCTTTAAATGTACTTGTAATTCCTAAATACACAAGAAAAAATGCATGGAACAGCACATAGCCATGCAAACACAGATATTCGTCTTTTTTCCCCCCAATGTATGTATTTAAAATAAAAAGTACTTTGATAATGATTTGCCTATATTATATTCTGTTTCATTTGTATCTTAATAATACAATATAGTATTTTTTTTAACCATGAAATGCAGTAAAAACATTTTTCCTTTTCCTTCCTGTTATTTTATTCATCTTAACATTTATCTTGTCACATTTTGATGTGTCCTAATTCAGACGTTACTATGTAGACTTTAAGGACTGCAGAGATTTGTATGAATTATTTTAAATTAGTTTTACCAACTTTTCCAGGAAGGCAACTACTTAATTTGGAGTTGCTTTGATTTGAATTTATTTTACAAGTCATCAAGACACCACCCTAAACAAAGAACCACTGAAGATGATGAATTTACATAAGCACACATTTCCATATGCATATGAATGTAAACAAGCACATGGTGCACACTTCATTCTTCTTCATAAATATCCACAACCACGTGTATACACAAAAAGCATTCAGAAATCTTACATTTGATCCAGCCGAAGGCCTCAAATTCAGTCTCAGTGAAAGTCTGCTCTTAACTGAAGAGGCAGTGCTATCAGAGTGGGTGGCATAACCAAGCTGACAGCCCGATGTAGACTGCTGCTCTTTATTTGCCAGACAGAGATCAGCAGTTTTCAATTTCCTCTTTGCTCCACACTTGAGCCCACACACTACCAAGAAACCCCTTCAACAACAAAGGCAAACTTGTTTGAGTGAGGAAGATAACTAACAATCGGACAGAGGGGTGGATTATCCAATCGTAACTGTTGTTGTTGGTGGGTGGTCTATCTGTTTTTATACTCTGTTCTCTTTGGTTGAACGTTTTAACCAATCCTCTGCCAGATGGGGTCACTAAAGTCTCACCAACAGCACCCCTATTGGCCAGGGTTGTCTATGGAGTAATGGTGCTGAGAGGAGAACAATGACTTACGTCAATAATACAGCAGACCAATGCAGCGTGTGTATGTGTTCTGGTCGATATATTTCAATCCAGCTGTTCAGTAATACTGTAGGACTTGTGAAATATCCACATTCCTTTCAGTTTGCGTGCCTGACATGTATGCGGGTTATTGTAGGTGTGTATGCATGTGTGTGTGTCATTGCCTACCCGGTGTTGGAACCAGACAGTGTATATTGGCTGGCTCTCTCTCCGTTCTCCGTGCGCCAGTTCTTCTTCTGAAAGGAATCTCAAGCTTTCAAGGCTTTTTTTTGTGTGTGAACTGCTCATCAAAGACCCTGAAAATGATATGCTGCTGGTTTTGAAGTCAAAATGCCATTTTTACCTTAGATGAGACCTTGGTTTGTTGAGGTTCTGTGGTTCTTCCTCCTCATTTTTTTTTTGTTATATGTAAATTTGTCCATTGTTTTCTAAGAAATATTGATTTAAATTGTTTATACACAATTTAGCCTGATGTTTATACTCCCCCATCATCCAGTGTTTTTAAAATCTGCACATTACAATTCCACACAAATCTGCACATTTGAGTTACGCTAAAAACATTCTTGTAAAAATCAGCGTCATCTTCATGACCCATTAAAGATGGTTAGAAATTGTAACATAAAAGCTATAACTCATAAAATCCAGAAATAGTTTCATAAAGTAAGACAAAATAGACAAAATTCCAGTAAACATAAATGTTGGCTATATTTTTATACAGTGCATTGGTGACTGTGTAAATTAAGACATAACCGCAGACCCTCTACTACCACCCCATTCTTCCTCCAACAGAAACCCCCCCCCAAATATGACTGTGTATACCCTTCGTTGGATCACAATCCCTGCCAGGAGAGGGTAGTCAAATGGTTGAGTTTTTCCTCCCATGCTGTGCTCTCTGAAGATTTGGCCAGACAGCCAGAGGAAAACTGGAAAGGGAAATTTTGGAAAGGGGGTGGGGTGAAAAGGAAAACACTGGCAAGACGATAGGGATGATGGAGCTAGCTTATCCCCAGAAAACATACAGAAGGTAAGATGACACATCTCCTCCCCCCCGAAACAATGAAGACTGCTTTGTCATTCCGCTAATTGGATGTGATTACAATATAACTGGGAGGGAATGATTCCACTCACTGGCAGGGGTGAATCTGGGTGCTTGTTCTACCACAAATTACCTCTTATTGAATTAATTTTCTTTGACTGAAAATTGGCAGAGAATCCATGTATCATCAAAGAGCATCACATCATTGTTTGGACACAACTGTGACAGTGGGTGGGATAATTCATTGCTCACAAACAGAATACAACAAAAAAAGCGTAGCTGATACTTTAAATGAAAAAGCATCCCTCCATACACAGTATTTGCCTCTCTGAGTCTATAGGCAGACTTGCTGTTTCTTCATATTTGTAAATGTACACCGACTACATACAGGATGTCATTGTGTTGTGATTCTGACCCATGAATACTCAGTGAATACTTGGACCATGACCATCTTTGAACCTGTCATATATTCTGATGTTTACTAAAAACTCCCTGAAAAGTCTTCAGTTAATCTGCTGCAGCAAGTACTGACAGGGACTGAAAGACACTATTTCTCCTGTTTTGCTTCCTTCATTGGCTTCCTGTTAAATCCAGAATTGAATTCAAAATCCTGCTCCTCTCTTAAATAATCAGGCCCCATCTTATCTTAATGACCTTGTAGTACCATATCAAATTAGAGCACCTGCTGTAACACTTGTTCCTAGAGTATTTAAACCTAGAATGGGAGGAGAGCCTTGTGTTTTCATTTCCCCCAGAACCAGCTTCAAGTTTGTCCGGGACCAGACACTATCTCTACTTTCAAGGTTAGGCTTAATCCTTTTGCTAAAATATAGTTAGGGCTGGACAGGTGACCCTGAATCCTCCCTTAGTTATGCTGCAAAGACGTAATGCCGGGACCATGATGCATTGCAGCGTGTTGTCCAGTCACCTTCTCACTCATAACAATAGAAACTGCATCGAATCATGTTTTGAAAAATCTCAAACACTGTCTTTCATCCTGTTTTCCTTCTTTCACCCCAACCGACTCCTGATGGTTCTGCCGGAGGTTTCTTCCTGTTAAAGGGAGTTTTTCACTGTCGCCAAAGTGCTTGCTCATATATGATATGATTGTTGGGTTTTTCTCTGTATTTATTATTGTGCTATCTACTGTACAATATAAAGCGCCTTGAGGCGACTTTTGTGATTTGGCGCTATATAAATAAAATTGAATTGAATTGAATTGAATTACTTGCACAGTTGTGACACTAGTGCTTTAACAATATCTCTCTACAGACATCTGAACATACAAACACCTGCTGTAACACTCAAAGTGACCTTTGTGGTATTTCCCACAACCGTACAAGTTTCCAGGACCACATTATGCTATGATCAAACACGCAATGACAGGCAGACCCACAAAGTGAAAATAATACCAGTTACTGCAGCATGTTGTCCTGTCAGACTCCATAACAATAGAAACTGTCGAAAGTGTTTTGAAAAATGTCAAACACTAAAAAGACTGATACCATTACAAATGTCCAAGATGCAACTTTTCTTTTTTTTATCCTACTGTCCAATATTTTCCAAATATTTTTATACGGGCCTGTACAGAACCTGACAGATAATGAAAACAACAAACAAAAACATGTATTCTGAGATTAATGTAAAAATGACTGCTGTCATTAGTAATTCCTGAAAAACTGCAACATAAAATAACAAAGTCATTACAGGTAAAATACACACACACAAACTACACACACACATCGTTTTTTTTTACACACACACACACACACACACACACACACAAAAAGTAAGACTAGCTTATTTCTATAACACATATTGCATTAGTTGCTTCCAGATTTTGATTGTTCTTACCTTCATCTTAGACTTTAGCTTATGGTGATGAGTAAACTGCTGTTCATCTCAGCTGTCAAAAGGCCCAGTGTGAAGCACCTAAATGTAAATACTCTTGAGGAGGTTGTAATCCTTTGTGTAAGAGTCTGCACTGGTGATGATTAGGGATGGGTATCGTCCGATTTTGAAACGGTGCCAATTAAACGGTGCTCAAACCGTTTGAAGAATGGAGAACACAAAATTGGTCAAAAACCTCTCATGTTCAGCTGTTTTTTTGTAAAAGATAACAATGTTAGCCTTTTCTGCAGCTATAGGGCATATATGGTCTCACTCTTGGCTGGAAGCAGGCTTAAACAATGGAAAAAACACAAACTTTGTCCAAAAACCTCTCATGTTTAATGTCTGTTTTCCACTTTTTCTTTGGTCATTTTAGCTAGGGTGAAGGGAGTATCTGCCATCAAACAAGAAGACAGCCGCTGTAACTACGCGGTGTTTGCTAGTTCACCTTATATGCATTAATGTAATAATGGGCTGCGTACTCAAGTTAATTACACACTAACAACATGTTCTATAAAAGGAGAACATTTTTGCTACATCATCATCCGTTTGACATTTCTGCTACGCTGACAGGTCTAGGGGCCAGGACCTCCTCTCCGGTTTATGGGGATGTTGCTAACTCTGGGTCCGATCCAGCCACCACACCCGCAGTAGATGTGCACGGTGAGGTCTCGATAAGCTATCAAACACAGAATTTCTCGGATGGAAAACCCGGAGTATATGTTTCATCATATTTGAATAACCTATCAACAGTATCACAGTATCAGCTTAAAGCACTTAAAGCAAAAAATATGCTGGGTTTGCATCTAAGTGTGAGTTTAGCCAGATTTTTGATTTCCCCTTGGGCATTTTTAATCTGTAGCTCTGCTCTAAAAGTTTGTTGTCAAACTGCTGCCTACTATCCTCGGAAATGTAAAATGATTGGCTAGTGTGGCTCAGGAAAAAAAGCACTGAAATAAAACCGAAATGTGCGCTGCTTTTTCGGAGGTTACAATCGCTTATGTCAGAACCGGTACCATCTGGCGGATACCGACCCATCTCTAGTGATAATGGTGATACTGAGGTGAGTTGTTGAGGATATCCTGACCTTTATTGTAGCTAGCTTCTGTTGTTTTTGCTGGTTTTAGCCAGTGAGACTAAAGTTTTCATTTTCTGGTATTTAGCAAATAAACTATCATACAATGTGAGCATGTAATCTTTTTATCAGAGGGAAAGTGTGATTTTTAGGACACTTGAACCCAACATTACCTGATTATAGCTTCATTTATAGCGTATACTACCTCATTGCCAGCTGACCATAGATGGGAGAGTCTTTTGAAGTTCTCAGTAACCTTCTAATAGAAATCTTTTGAGGAATTGAGGGTTCAAGCTGCATTATTAAGGGAATAGCCTATTTAAGTGACAGATGTGTGTTAAGTCATCATTTAGCACCGAGTATGCTTCTAAAAAAGATGATGGTGACAGCCAAGATGGCAGACCAACAGCCGAATTTATTTAGTCTGAGCCAGTTTAGTGCATTATCAATGTTGTGACTGAAAGGCATGAACACAGCTATTTTTGCAGCCGTCCCTGTCGCATTGCAAGTTTAACTTCTAAAGCACAAAATTTTGGGGGAAGTGTATTTGAAATAATCACACAAACGTGATTTACTAAGGTTTGAGAGAGGTAATCTGTGCTATATTTAAGCTAACTTAACATTTTGTGCCTGATGTGGCTGTGATAGTTACTACCTGGAGTTTTGATTTATTTAGAAATCCAGTGAAAGGTGTTATTAGAACAATTGCGTAATTGGCAAGGCTGGATTGCTCAAAGCTAGGAGTCCTGTAGCTCCTCAGTGACTGCTCACACAAAATGTTTAGAGCCAAGCCTCACATATTTCTAGTCCCCAGTGGTATTGTGATGAAACAAAACACAACTTAACTGAACTTAATGTTGAACATCAAAGGGATTGGGAAACCCAACACAAGCCAGATACTGTATAAGGACGGCTTATATGCCATATAAAACTATCTGTCCAAAACAAACATATGGTGTGCTAGGTTAATCTCTGTTGCATTATGTACTTTTGACACTGTAACACTAAGCTCAATAACATGCAGCTGGGTCAAAATTTGTTACTTTTTTTTAGATAAGGTTCTTTTCCAGCAAATCATCCAGGCCAGCTGCAGATTTATAAGATAGTTTGTAATTAACAGCTTTGCTCTTGGAAAGTCTTCAGATTCACCCTTCCTGTGATATTTATCAAAAAATGGCCATCTCAACCTTGAAGACCTTCAAGACCTCCTACAGTCCTCTTACAGCAAGACCTTCAAGACTTCAACCTCATATCAATAACATGTCGACTCTCTTCAGTTCCCTCTCACTGATCTGGATTACCATGCTTTTTTCAAGGAAACACATGTAAAACCTGCGCTTGCATGAAATTGTTTTGGTTAGTTCATTAGTACATTACTCACTTCCTCATCATGTTTCAGTGTTGTAATTTTACGCCGTTCGTGCCAAAAATGCATTGGTCATTATTAAAATGAACCAGCCAAAGCATTGTTTATAAATTAGTGCATTATCACTAAATCTTTGGCATAATGTTCCCCTTCGAGTGGCACATTTTTTTTAGATTGCAGCCTCACACTAACGTCTCCTGTTTTGTAAATCAAGGTTATAAAACATCACAATTTATTTGTCCATGTTTTAACAATAATAAAGAGTCTTTGTCTTTCTTCAAGCTAGAATGAAACACACACATTGAAAAGAAGACAAAATTTGACCATTCTCAAATTGCAATATAGGCTATCCTCTTTGTTAGTTGCATTTTATCTTTTCTTCTCACCTAGTGCATCTTCCTGAATATGACATTCAATAGAGGGACTATATTTGTTTGTCATTTGCCACATATGATCCACCATATGCAAACAAAGCAACAATGGAGCGGTCAGTTAAGAAAACCAACTAATATATGTAGTCAGAAAGTAAGTACTTGAGAAAATGCTATGATGGTCTCCACACAGACTGTGAGAATAAACTTTTTATCTGATAAGGTCAAGTTAAAGATATTACGTGTTAATAAACGTAATATCTTTAATATTACATTTCAACAGCCCTACTCCGTTCACAACAATTGGTTGATTGTGCCACAGTAAACAAAGCCCTTAAAAGTATAAATAGTTGAAGGAGACCCTGTCAGTTTCTGTAATAGTTAAACCGTCACCATAAACTTTCAGCTCTTTTCTAACAAATAAAAGAGTGTCAGCTCCATCTGTTAGAGGCAATTTTCGAAGCTGTTGTAATAGATGTGAAAAGGATGATAAAGAGGAAGTGAAAGTATCAGGTAAGCAATTAAACTGAAGCGCCCTCTTGTCATCCTTTTCTCATCTTCTTCACTTCCTCTTTCCCCTCCTCCTCCTCCTCCTTTGTGCTGCTCAGCATTCATTAGACCCGACTTCCCCAAACACTGTTTTATCTGCAGGAAACTTTACTGCGTTGAACTCCTGATCACCCTGATAAACCGCCAGGCTAATTAAACAGAGTCATACAATGTGTTCCTGCATGTGTATACGCATATTTATGTGTGTATTTGCGTGTGTAATCCACGGAGTGTGTCTCTTTATCTTTTTTTCCAGTCCCCCTCCCTCTCCTCTCTCCTTGTCTGTCGGGCTCAGGGAAATGATGCTCAATGCTGAATGCTGAAAATATGGCTCACGTTGAAAGCAGCATTTAAATCTTGACAGTGGCTGGGATTAGCTAGGTAACGAGGAGGACAGCTTGAGAAAAACAAGGCAGCGAGGTGAACTCGAGGACAGGGAGGCGGAGGAGAAATATTCTGGGTTTTAGGTGCGTGGAAAAATGGGACAATTTGCGCTCTAAGTTTTGTAATTATCCATTAAACTAACTCAATTCTTTTAAAGTTTCACTTTGATCTTTTTTTCACTTTTAACGATTGTCAAGCTTTTTCAACTTCCTCCCAACATAAACTTCATCTGAAATGGCCTGAAGTTTTAAACTCCTCTCATGGCCTTTTTGTCTGCCATCATTATCTGTGAAAAAGATACCAAAGTGACTTATATAAAAAAAAAACTTTGAAGGAAAGTGCAGCTGCCTTTAATGTCCTACTTTCCCCCCTACGTTATTAATCAGCTCACATGTGCTGTGCTAAAATCAAACACAGTCCTGATTGCGTCTTCAGCTGCCTGCCATCGCCTTCGGACTGTAGCCTGCTAAATCCTAATCCCCTCCCCTATGAGTCTTCTGCAAACCTCTGCTTGATGAACATGTGCTGAACTGACTCTGCGGGTTTTCTCTTTTGGTCTGACGAGAGGATGAGGTGAGGAGAGAAAATCTGAGGGGGGAAAAAGACTTAGCAAAGGAATGAGAGAGAGAGAAACTTTACAATTAAGCAGCAGCAGCTAAGAAGTCGGACATGTACATGTCCACATAAGGGCAAGAGTCCACAAACAGTACATACAAGCAGTTCCGCAATTAACTCATGCTTCCTTGGCTGGACAAAAATAAAGGGAATGGGGGTTACACCATATGCCTGCCTAGCTGTGTGTGCATTGCATATGCAAAGCTTAATGTTTTATGTATGAGGTGTTATGCAATCTCTATGTCAAGTCCTTACAGTTGGCCTGCATTTCTATTCAGACAGCACAGGCATTTTTCCCATTTCTTATTTCAGGCTTTGCACTGACATTCACATTGATATATTCCATCATGTCACTCACAGCAAAGAGGTAAGCTTAAGTGTATGAAAGAAGGGCGATCCAACCTATACTGAGACTTAACTGACACAGGTGTTTACCATTCAGAATCTGGGAAAACTCTAAATATTGTAAAAACTACTTAAAGCTAAGTGGAATTTTGAAAGTCTTAGTGGGTTTAAGAAGGCAATGTAAAGTTAGCAAAATCATGCCTTGCAATTACAGTCATCCAATAAAGTAACCAAATTTGTATTTAAAAATAAAATAAGGCAAAGACAGTGGTGGCTGTTATATGAATGGTCCTGTACATGAAGCATCAAAATAAGAAAAAAAAGAGGGTGAGAGAAGAAAGAGAAGCTTGAGAGAGTAGTTGAAAATCTCACCTCTAAACACCTGGTCAGTCACTGCATGATGTACTGTAGGTGCAAATGTCAATCGAAATTGAAGAAAGTTAAAAAAAAAGTTAGATATGTTCCGCCAAAAACCTGACACAGGAAAAATCTGTAAATAGGAGGTTTCAGAGGTTATACAACTTATCCATCAAGCAGCTCTGATATATCTGCACCTTCAGATAAAGTATTTGGTGGTATTAGATGTAGTTTGTGCAGCTACCGCTGATCTGTCTTCTTAAAGACTCTATGGGGATAGACCTAACCAAGGTTTGATCACCCTGTGATGTCCAGGGTTCAGCTTGCTCACTGATGTCCTGAATCCTGAGGTTTCATACAAAAAATCCTGCCCTGAAGCTGGCGATAGCTCTCTCTCTCTCTCTCTCTCCTTCTCTCTCTCTCTCTCTCTATCTATCTATCTATCTATCTATGGTGGTTGCTACATAATGCAAATAAAGCCTTAAATTTCCAAAAGACTGGTGTATCATTCATAGAGTCTTTAATACAGCACAGCTGATGAAACTTCATTCAATACGTGTTATAATTGGAGAATGGCAGTGACAGGTATTTCCAATTTTAAAGCACAAGGCCACTTTTGACCTCATTTATCAGTCTAACCTTAGTTGTCAGTAATGTGTCTGTGCTTCGGTGCTGTCACTTCACTGTCTTGTCAGAGAGAAGCCCACAGAGAGAGCACAGACAAGCCCTCTGAACTCTACCACTCACTGGTTCAAACCCTGACACATCAAGCACACATACACACACTCACACACTTAACAGAGCTGGCTGCTGGAATACTGACCAGTAGATGTCCATGAAAAAAATGATATACAAGGTCACTTACTTTTTTGTTATTTTCAGCAGATTTTTTGACACTGAAAGCTACAACTTTGTTTGTTTGTGAGAAATTCATAGAACATTGTTATTTCTATTCAGATCTTGATTAACATAGGTGTCACAATGATCAACTGCTGCATGCTGTCATATAATTTCCATCATAAATCTATATCACTTTGGCGAGAAATAAAACATTTGGCTCATTCTCAATAGCTCACCACTCAAGTAAATACTTTTTCTTCAGTTAAGCCACAGTTCTTGCAACACAATTTGTGATTTCTTCACTTTTCATGCTTTTATATGGCCACACGAGGCTTATGAAATTGGACATGATCTTCAAACTACCGGTTTAGAAGGAAAAATGCAAAATATGACACAGCAAGAGTCATATAATATTTCCAACTGGCAGCAACAATGGGGCCGCTGTAGAGAGATGAAAAAAAGTGCAACAATTACAGAACAGACAGGGGAATAAGGATGGTGTCGGCTTGTGTAAGGTACATTAGAAGACATAGATGCAGGGAGGCATTGCTGTGTGGTAACAACAACATAATCGACTCAGAAACATTGAACGCTCCCCTGTTACCGTGTCCTCTTATCCTTGTGGCTCAGCAGCAGCCTTTGTTATTTCTACAATAGTGGCGTTGTGCTGGCATGTCATCCTTTCACGGTCATTGTTTCTCACCTTAGCTCAGCGACGAGGGAGGATGTCTCAGTGGAAAAGACTCTGACCTCTGTCATTGAATCATTCTCTCTCATTCTTTTCCTTCCAATCCTTTTGTCTCTCCAAACTCCTCTCATATCACTGAGAATTTTAAACACTAACTGATATTGTAGAAATTTATAGCAGAAGATACACACATACTGTATAGTGCACATATATTTGTTTTCATTTAATCTTTTGTATTGCTTTGTATATATGTCACCCTCCATCTTCAATCTCCATTTCTCTTTCTTGGAACATCCTTTAGCATCCCTTTCTCGCTCGTTTCCTCTCACCCACATCACCCATGTGGTATTGGTGATATCTCTGAGTCAGGGGACCAGACACTTCCACTCACACACATACACACACACACGGTCACACTCATTACAGAGCAGCAGCTGGAGTCTGAGGCAGTATTAATCCTATTTCTGCTTGTTAATGGGATTATGTCTTTTAATTAAAGGCAAGTGGAGAGCAATTATGAGCAGTGAGAGGATGTGACGCAGTTCACTGTCGTGTCATCCTGTCAGTTTTCAAGGTGCTCTCATGCAGGTGGACTTGAATATGAAGCTTCTGGATTATTTCACTTAATAGAAATATATCTCTGCTTCCTTTCAACCAGTATGTTTATTTGTATATCAATTTTCTCAGCAATCAAGCAGCTGCAAAATGCTTCAGTCTATTCAAGCCCTGGTATTTTACGTGTGTTTTCCTTTGATATCTTGACTGACTGTAGCTGCGGGTTATGAAGACATCTGTGCTGGCAGCCCTATTCATTACTGTGTCTCACATGAGGAGTGCCATTCACTGAATTGAGGAGATATATAAGGAAAGTAAATTACCTCACAAGGGAAGCTCTAACACATGCTTTTTTTTTCTTTCTCTGCTTTATGTTGGCAAACACAGAGAGAGACATTTAAAAAGAGACCTATTGGGCATTGAGGAGCAACTGTGAAAACAGTTGCATTGCTAAAGTGTTGTGCTGATAAGTGGTAGGCAGATGCCGGTTGTTGGGCTCATCTAGACGATCAGGAGAAGAATGTTTTCTTAAGCAGAATTTATGGTACAGCATGTGTCTCCGTCCACGTACACTTCAAACGGTCGGACAGAAGGGCGAGAGATGCACACCTGTGCAGTCACCCAAGATTTTAACTGTGCAATGCTGGAAGCAGAAGTAGCCGAAAGCAACTGCAGAATGCTTATTGGCTGACAAGCAGGCTTGTACAGAGAAGGGAGTGATAGTAGAGTTCACCAGGAACTGAGAATGATTAAAAAAAAACAAAGGATAAAAAATAAAACACGAAAGGCACAGACACTGGTTTCATTTTTAACAACGAGTTTCACTTCAGCTTTTGTTATGTCATAAGTCCCCTCTGCTCCGTGGCTGTCTATGAGACCAGCAACAAAAACAAGAGTGGCCCACAGACCGGTTGTAGCATATACTTTTTACACTGCCTCAATCTGACAGCAGAGCTCACTGTAGGCAGACGAGCAGTCCCTGGAGTGGAGCGGACAGCAAAAGCGTTACCTCAGCTCGACTTTAAGTTCCCCATTAATCTGTTATGCAACCTAGGTCCCAGTCACATAGGCCTAGAGATGAAAAATGTGGATTCCCCGACAGGTTGGCAAGTGGTTGCAAAAGTCTATTGCTGGCCGAAGTTGGTCACAAAGAAGGTGCTGCACCAAAAACCTCCTTGTGATTCCTTTGGTACCTAGTAGATTGCAGCAGTTGTGTGTAGTTTGCCTGGGCGACACTGATGTGTCTACAAACACTCACCATTCGCTCAAACTGGAGAACTGGAGTTTGCTTTTCTCCTTCAAAGTAAAACTTGGACCATACTGCTGCAACCCACACACTTCAAAAGGTGATTTGTTTTTCTGTCACACTTTCCCAGTTTCACTAACGGTGAGTACTTGGTGAGTGTTTGCTGACAAGTTGGTGTAAACTAGGGGTAATCCTGATGAACAAAGCAATTATAGAAACTTTTTTGGTATAGCACTGTATATCTCTTTGTGACTGACGTAGACTATTAAGGCCGACTAACTTTTCTGTGAATCTTTTGCTGTTGACATCCTTCTGTTCCTGATTAAAATCTGAATAACCAGAACACAGATGATTACCTCCTTGAATGTTTGACCATTAGACCCTGTCATCTTTGTTTTACTTGTTTATACCTTACTATTTGGTCTTTGCAGCCCATTGTAGTCTCCCAGACCCATGATGTTACACCTTTTGCATCAGTTTAACACTCATGTGTAAATCATACCCTGCATTGATGTCCCCTCACATCTTGTTGCGTATCATTATAAATGCCATCAGTTTATCTTCCCAGACCCACTTTATTCTGGTAAGTTCTCCGTATACCAGATACCACCACAGCAAACCCTAAGAAACAGGACTTGGAGTCATTTCTTTGACACAACCAATTTCACTTAACAACTGCCAGGAAACACTTGCCATCTGTTCGGGGAATAGACATACCTCATGATCAGTAGTTTCCAGGGGTCACCAACCAATCTCCAGGGCTGTAGACAGATGTCTTTAGTCCCTTTTACCTACATATCATTAACTATCTCTTTCTTCAAAAACTACATTCTTGTTTTGTGGGAGAAAGCTAAATTCAAGAGTTTGAAAATTTTCCAAGGTTAAATGGTTTTAAACTTCAACCTACAGCTTCATTGCCTATTTAAATGTTTAATTCTTTCCTAATTAGCCGAAAGTGGAACATGCCCTTAATTGTGGCCAGTCTCTTAATTTTAATTAAATTTCTATGGGGACCACAGCACATGAGAAAAAAAAAGAGCAGTGGAGGGAAATACAATTGCTACACATCAATTTAAATAAACACTCACTACAGGGCAAATTCCGTGTTTCATTTTCTGTTAGGATAAAACTGAAGTGTTGCTTCACAGAAGCCTGTGTTGTTTAGATCTTTTGCCCTTTGGTGTGTTCAGCAGCACACTGATTCCATTAGCAAGGTGAGAACTGGCCTCTGTGTTCTTTCACTGAATCAAAATCCACTTATAGACTTCTTAAAAGACCAAGTGACAAGGAATGACATCAAGAGCTGTTGTTACTATGGGACAGATAGAATTGCACTTCATCAATTACATCTGCCAGCTGAGAGTTTGATAATGTGTGACGGTGTACTGCATGCCCAAGTATGGGTACAGAAATTACAAATACACCAAAATAAGTATATGAATATATAAACCAGCTTTGGCATATATAGAGAAGCTGAAAACTTTTTTTTGTCATGTTTACAGTGATATATACGCTTAAATGCATGTAAACACTCTTGCACACACACTGATGCACACTTAAACTCTTTTAGATCTCCTGTTACCACACGACTCTAATTACCTGCAGTTGCAGACATGATTCTGCTTTTAACCCGCTATTTCGCTCTGGTTTTTCTTTGAGAACAAGGGTTTTGTTCCAATTAGTCCCAGCAGAAAAGAAGACAGCCACCTAGCCAGTCCTCAGGAAGATTAAACCAAACACACCTTCCACTCCTCCTTCAACAGATTAACATACAACCATGCTGGAGGCTGAGAGATACGAGGGATGCTAGAAAGGAAAAGGATGCATAAAAAAAAACCTGAGATGGCAAAAGAAGAGAGAGAATGATGAGAACAGAGGTAAAGGTGGCGAGACAATGAAAATGAAAGGAAGGCTCATCTGTTGTTTCTTCAGCATGTTTTCATTCTAATCTGCACTTCATTTCTTGAGCATTTTGGAGTAAATTTAAGATAAAAGACCTAAAATGGGTTAAGTGGTGCTTTTGCATAAAGAGAAAAAGCTCTTTAAAAAGACTTTAGTACGTGTTACATTAATGTGAACACAGTGACATTATCTAAACTGGGATCCTGTGGTTTTAATGGTTCATGGGTGAACATTGAGGAGTCGAGTCTTTGTGTTTTTTGTGTTTTTATAAGGTGGAATAAAACAGCTTTGTCATCTTTTCCAAGATGAAAAAGATCTTGATTACAGCGTGAGCCATGACCCATAATAAAGAAGGTTGAACAATATGTGGGAAGTAAGGCTTGTATTGGAAGACATTAACCAGTGTAAAGCTAGGATTTTTACCCAAGGAATCGCAACTTCAGATGCAAAAGTAACGCAGGTTTGTCATAGTAAGAGGCAGAAAAAAACCGATTCTATTCGTCAGTAATTAATGAATTGATTAACAGTAACAAAATAATAATTAAAACCCCATAAATCAATACGCCAGATGAGGCTTAAAAAGGAAGAGATTTTTTGACACTGAGATTAGGAAGGTCAGCCTTCAAGGAGTCACTTCAAAGCACACATCTACACAGATATCCACTGAAGAGTTAAACCAGGTGCAGGGAGACAAGGTGAAGACAGCACAAAGACAGCCCCTCGAAGAACCCACCCACTGCTTTTGGCACAGTGAACAATTTAATTAGTCGGTGCACATACCCAGCAAACAAACAAAACAGCTGTTGAAACTATACAAAACACCAGCAAATGTATGAAATAAATTAGCAAATCTGATTCAAGCAAAACAAAAGAATAAATACACATTAATATTGGTGGCATGACATGGGCACATAGGGAATTTACTCCAAAGAAACAACATAGATCAGTTTACACTACCTCTTTACACCACCTGATTTGAAGCTTCTAACACAGAACACACGCCAAGTATTATGAGAACTTATTCCAAGAGATTAATGCATTGCTTTTTTGAAAATCAACATAACACTGCTCATATTTGTGACATTTACAGAACATAAAACAAGGTGTTTACTACCTGACAGCAAGCAAAGCTAAGGGTTCCTACAGTATGCTTAGGTGGGTGATCGCCAGTTAATTTAAAAAAAAAAAAAAGCATGGCAAAACAGACCTGAAATATGTAGGAATACGCTACATATCAATTCTGCTACACATAGTTAGTTCACAAGAATTCAATAACACTTTGTCCATTGTTATTTTCATCCTTCAGCTTGACAAGGTGTTGATTAATTTGACATATAATTCATTTAAACTTGGCATAACACTATGCAGCTATTAATATATTGCACTTTTACAGGCAGAGCTGTTTGTGTTGATCACACTTCACTGTAAATGTTTTAATATACTACTCTATTAACTTTTTATTACCACCACAGGGAGAGTGTGCTGTAGAGGAGAAACTGAATTATATAGATGGACGGGCTGCCACAGTTTCACAGCCTCAATACCAAATAAAGGACCAGTACACTGTACATGGGCAATTAGAGAACCATAGTCCTTGAGGCAGCTTCTGTTTAGCAGATTTCAATTCTTGTATTTCCTCTTACAGCAATTATTTTATTGGTCTTCCTGTAAAGGTTAAATAGACTACTAGAGTATTCTGTCTTCTTTTGGGTGGCTGGGTGGGGGGATTATTCCTTAAACTGACATTATTTAATTAAAATGACATGATGCCAGCTGGCTTGAAACAGCACAATAAAGTAATGTTCATTAATGTCCTGCTCATGCTTTGCTGACAAAATCAAGATGCCTGCAGAATAAATTTTGAAATTGACTGAGCTCTCTGGTGAGCAGTAAGAATCATCCTATATTATTTGCCTTTGCATTCCAAGATTAACCTTCATGTTGATGCAAACTCATCCGCTTCTTCCAACTTGCTTTATCTTTTTCACCCGTTCCTCCTCAGCTGCTTTAATCTCATTACAGAACTCAATGGCCAATCTGCTTGGTCTACCCCGATAAACAGCACTATTACCCCACAGTGACCCACAGCACTGTTTACCTTGTTAACAACACACACGACCCCAAGCACACTTTAATTTCCTTAGCTGCAGGCCACATACATATATATATATATATGTATATATGTGTGTGTTTTGGGGGTTGGGGGGGGTATTGGCACTGACAGTGCTTATCCAGTTTATCCAGACATATGTTTGAAGCTAACTTAGATATGAAAATTGTTCCGTTGAGAGAGTAGGTGTGGGAACAGAGGGGAAATATTTTTGTTGGGCCTTCTCCCTTAAAGAGGGTGATATGGCTAGGTTAAACACAATAAAATATTTAAGACACTATAATGTGTAACATCATTACCCACGGGAAATATTTGGCTCTTTAGCTGCTAAATAGTTCACTACGTTCACCAGCAAATTGTTACATTTGTCCGTCTGCTGTCTTACACTTTGCAAGTTTACTGTGACTTTTTAGAGCTTTTTAAAAAAAAAAAAGTAAGACTGAAACGTTTGATTTGATTGCTCGAAGCCTATTATTAGTGTCCATAAACAAAAAATGAACAGATGCAATTATGTGGATATTTTAGTTCGTAACTGCAAGTGAACCATTTACATTTTTGTATTTTGATACATTGTTATTATAAGGATATCATATACTTCTCATTCATCATAGTCAAACGTAATTTTCAGTTCTTGCCCCTGTAAATGTTGTCACAATAGCAATCCATTAAGCAGGATTTAGTTCAATTCTGTCAAATTCCATGTGAACGCGACTTGTTTTCTCTAATATAAATAGATGTGACAGAGGTAATTAATTTTACGAATGAATGAAGTGCCACATCTACAATCTAAACTGCAAAGGAGTCTGCGAGGCTCCGTTTGGCCCGATGAAAAATGCTTGACTTTCACACCAGAGACTGAGGTTTGCAAGGAGATTCATGTCTGTGGTTGGGTCTATGCTATAAAGGACTATGAGTAAGGACAGGGAAGGATTTTGTTTTTCTTCAAAGATACATTGCAATGCAAAACATAAATCTTTTCTGTAATAAAGTAGATAATGTACTGCAAGATCAGATTTTTGGATTGTCGGGAAACATTTTACTGATATGTTATCAACATATCTGCAGCTTGTCAAAAGAATGGGATTTCTACATATATGATGCTGCAATAAACACATACAAAATATCAGGGAAAGATTGTTTCAAGCAGAAATTCAATTACAAATAAAATAAATTTAGTACATTTTAAAATATTTCTTCTGTTAACTATTAATACTCTTTCAGCTGCTTTTGTTTGCCTTTCCAGTCCCAGTGACTTTCTGGTAACACTGAAACGTCTTACCCCGAAATGTAACATTATCCTGATGTTGGAGCTTTTCAGCATGACGTCATGAAGTTTCACATTTTTTGAGGTCAGCTATGCCAGTTATAATGTAAGAATGTAAGATGATCTTGCTTCAGAGACATCATCCATAATGTTTTTTTAATTAATAGAGACTACCAGTGATGTGTATGATTAGTGTTGAAAGAATACTGATGTTTCTAACCAATGGAAAAACCAATCAACACAAATGTTTTAAGTTTTTTGATGAAGCTACCATCTGTGCAGTCCTGTCATTATTTTCACAATGCCCACACAAGTAGCAAGGATTTGGGAGAAGGGGTTATAAAATGCATTAGAAAGTCCTCAGCAGAGTTTGCCTGTGTATATGTGTGTATTCATGTGTATGTATGATGACTCACTTTTCAGCTGTGAGGATTACATGTGCTACCCAGAGCTCTATAGGGATCTATATGGATAAGAGCACCACATGTCATTACAGAGGTATGAGCTAATTAACTCACAACTCCTCTTGTAACCCATTCATACACTGCATGACCTTTTAGAAACTACTGAGCTGCACCAACGATGCCACCGGTCCAGAAAGCATGTGAGTGATATAAAAAGTGGGACTCTAGTAATTTCCCTAACTACCACTTAATCACTTGGAGGTATCGCTAAAAGCAGCAGCCTCTGTGCATAGCTGTATCATATAGTTAGTCGAGGCTCAGTCCACTGTCTTAACACCATACTTGTTTTCCTCTAACCTCACTTTGGTTTCTCCTTTCACCTTACAACTGCAGCTCTGCTAAAACCCTAACCTACAATCAGCCTCACCTGTCACTATTTTTGTTAAAGTCATTGCACTTTTAATAGGAGCTACTTGTTAAGCACATTTGAATAAAACATGACGAGCAGGATTTTAATACTCTGGAAAAAATCCCCCCAGTACATAGGTTCGGTGTTCTGCTAAAATATTCTGTTCACCACTGATATACATGGTTTCTCATTCTGCCACAAGATGCTTTGAGCAGTGTTACAACCTGCAAGTCTCAATTACTGCAATAGTTATATGACTGTTACGTTACGTCAGTCTTCTCCATGATCAAATGTCGAAACTAGTAATTTTCTAAAGAACACTTTGAATTTGAGAATTTGAGTCTGCCCAGAGCTCATCAATGATGTGAATCTCGCATTGCACATCCCAAATGTGCTCTATTGATTGATTGAGATCTGGTGACTGTGAAGGCCATTTGAGTACAATGAACTCATTGCCATGTTCAAGAAACCAGTTTGAGAGGGTTTGAGCTTCATGACGTGTTGCGTTGTCCCGGTGGAAGCAGCCATCAGAAAATGAGTACACTGTGGTCATAAGGGGAAAGCCGTGGCATTTAAATGATGCTCTGTTAGTACTAAAGAGCCACAAAATTACACTACCACTAGCCTGAACCTTTGATATAAGTTAGGATGAGTCCATGCTTCCATGTTGTTTATGCCAGATTCAGTCAGCAGAAATCAAACTTATCATACAGCATTTTTCCAGTTGTTTTTTTAGCCCAAGTTTACTGTTCTTAGCTGACAGTAGTGGCACCCAGTGCACTGTAGCACATCTGCTTTAAGGTTTAAAATGTTGTGCATTCAGAAATGCTCTTCTGCATACCTTGATTGCGAGAAGTGGTTATTTGAGTTATTTTTGCCTTCCTATCAACTTGAAGCACCCTGGCCTTTCTCCTCTGACCTCTGGCATCAACAACGCATTCTGGTCTGGAGAATTGCTGTTTACTGGATATTTTCTCTTTTTTGGACTATTCTCTGTAAACCCTAGAGATGGTTTTGTTGGAAAATCCCAGTAGATCGGCAGTTTCTGAAATACTCAGGCCAGCCCATCTGGCACCAACAACCACGCCACGTTCAAAGCCAGCTAAATCCCTTTTCTTCCCCTTTCTGATGCTTGGTTTGAACCTCAGCAGGTTGTCTTGACCGTGTCTACATGACTAAATGCATCGAGTTATACCTAGTGAAGTGGTGTGTATGAAGTGTATGTGAGTGTGTGAAATTATTTTATTCCCAGCTTCAAACCTTTGCCAGACATCAAACACAATTCCCATCTTGTATTCAGTTGTGCAATTAAATTTTCGGCACTTTGCTTTACAGTTCTGTCAACTGTCAGAAGATTCTCCATAACAAACATAACTTAGCACCATTGTGCTCAAAACACACATGTACCGCTTCCACGCTTAAAGTTTTTCTTCCACACAGCCTGGACTAAACTTATGTCTTTCTTGCACAAGTCGTCCTTCTCTGTCTTGTTTGATTAACTGTCACATTAAGCTTCTTTTTAAAATAATGAGATTATGCAAATGAATAAAGAGTATACAAATGACTGGCAGAAGTCAAATACACATTAAATATTGTATTGAGTTGAGTTATAGCATGAACAAAGTTCATTAGTGTGCTGCTTGAAGTTTTATTAAGATTATGGTGGGTCTTACGATGTTGTAAGCGCTCTGTGACATTACTGAATGTGCAAAGGCATTGGGATTTGATGCTACAATCTATTATAATCAAAGGCAGAAGCATATTCGGACACAAAGTGCATAGTGGATCATTGTCTGCTAAGTATGTTTTTTATGAAGACTTTAAGTTATTAGGACGACTGGTGAAAACTTTGGAGAAAGGGACAGGGACTTTAATTGACTCTCTTCATGATATTTATCCAGGCAGTGAGACCTTTAAAATATTTGTACTCCTTTACACATACACAAATGCACACATGGTCACACTGTAGAACACATGCTGTGGAAGGACCATTTTCTCAGCATCTATGAGAAGTCTGGTCCCTTGTTTTGCTTGCTGCCCAATCTGGCAACACAGTCACCATCAGCCCCGCCATCTGCTGGGTTCTCAGCAGCTTGTTTGGAGGTTAATAGCTTCATGATCCCTCTATCTGTCCTGCCCATCTTCAAATGGCTAATTCTTCCTCTCTGGCAGCGATAGCAAGGCCTGTGCCGCAGCCTTCCCTGTCCCTTTTCAGCATCATCGGGGCCACCATCAGGACAGCAATCCCAGCTTGTTACCGGATATACGATATCAGACCAGAATAGATTTTACAAAGTGTGCAGACACAACAAAATGACACATCTGGAGCCGTCGGAAATAGATCGATATCCCATTCTCAGAGGTATCAGGGTTCGTAACAGACCTCTCCCTCTTAACAGCCAACAGATCACACTCGGAAAGCTACTTTATTTCTCTTTGTTGACAGCTTGATAGTAAGACGAAATTTTATACAAGTGCAAATGGATCCATTTGAATTTCGGATTTATGTTGCCACTGACCAGAATGGTGTGGACCATCATTTGTTTGCTCTTATGTGGAGCTCTATGTAAATGCTTATAAAAGTACAAACCAGAGAGGAGAGATTTAGTGTCCTCATATGAGTTGACATATGTGGATACTGCAGTCTGTCCTTGTGCACACTGCACATGTGTTTTCTTTCTGCAGGCCTCGCAGGTTCCACAATCTCATTTGTAGGACAAGCTATACACTACTGCACTAGATTCCTATGAGGAAATTGATGGAGATGCTCAGTGTTAATGTGGTAGACGTGAGGTTTAAAAATTGCAGGCACAGTAAATCTGAAGAGATCAACTTGTGTCAGGGCTGCAGGGACCTCTCTGCTCCCTGGAGCAGTTTGTCAGTTTGACTTCTACTGAACCCTATCCATAACTGACTGGTTTTCTTAGAAAAATCTCCAACTGCCTCTCATATTAAGTTTAAGGGATTTTTTTTTTCAATTTGACTTCTGCATGACCCCAATGAATTTGCATATTACATAGCTGAGAACTGAATATTAAGAGCTTGAGCGAATTACTGTCTCACAGTTGATATTCCCCATGCAGCTTGAGGTAGTGAGCAAACGGGCGGGCGGGCATTTAAAACCCCTTTTGAAGATAATGTGATTTTTTCATTTGGCTGATAAGAACGTGTCATGGAATGTTTCATTATTTTGGACACTAAGCATTTTTTTTCTTCTCCTTCGGAGCTTACTGAGAGGAACAAAAATTAATCCAGCATCATATTATTGCTGGTTCAGATGAGGTAAGAGGGTGGGGGAGTTATTCGCTGTGATGGTTGTCGGATCGTCTTCGGGGATCTGCTCTGATTCTGACGATGCTGGCAGACGTCAAAGCTCTTAGGCTTGGGGCCGTGAGATGACATGCTTTCACACCAGTGGTACAGTATTTGCTCATCTTTCAGAAGATGAAGCACAGTTGTGTGAATTACCCTTATCCCATAATGCATCCTGCCATGACTCGATTTCCTATGATCTGGATCTCGGTGTTTTCTGGGAAGATGCATTGTTCATATTTTATAGATATTGCATGTCTCAAACTTAAAATGCTGACCACATGTTTGTTTCAAATCCCAGCCTTTACCTTTCAGTGCGAGGTCTTGTGTCCAAAAATGTATCGCTCAGTAAAGCTCCTTTTTCTGTTACACTTCATGGAATTGGGTATCTGGTTTCAGATGATTGCTCCAGCACATGCATATGCATTATATAAACATGAAAAGGCCTGATAGCTCTAAGGGAAACTATGATCTCTCAACACATTCTAATTAAAAATTCCTCTATCCACTCTGGCCAAAAAGGACTGCATTTCACTTCCTCACAATCTTATTCTCACTTTGCCGCCTAGCTGTCTGTTTTGGTGTTATTCCATCTTCCTAGCTAAACACTGATGTCACAGTGTCTGCTGCAAGAGAGGATATTCCATTTTTTTCATCTGCTCCTTCACATGGGGATTTTCTCTTTGGTGCTAATCAGCGAGCATTGCAGCATCTTTCTTCAGGCTGAGGGTAGTGGGTGCTGCTGGGCACCAGTGAATGGCTGAATAAGGACCCTCAGAGGGTTCCCAATCCCCCTGCCCACCCCCACCTTTTTGTCTGTGGATGGAACACTGAAATAGATTCTTGAGCTTTCCCTTCCAAAGGCTTGGCTGACATTGTGCCAGCACCTGGCACCATTCGAGGACTGTGATTGGCCGAGAGCAGACAGAAACCGATGAGAAATGTGAAAAGAGGGGGTGCAGACTAACACTGAGGACAAGTGCTATAGTAAACAGTGATGGGGGAGATCTGGTATTAGAACCAGTGTTTGTATACAGTTTGGCTGACTAACCATAGCCATAAGCTGATGATATCAAAAAACTTTCACATAATGTGCTTTCAGTGAACATTAATAAAGACTTTAACAATGAGTTCAATTCAAATCAGTTATTATTCATAGAGTGCCAAATTACAACAGTTCCCTCAAAGCGCTTGATACTTGAAGGTAAAGATCCTAGCGAAAAAATCCAAAAATCAGGCAATCCCCTACGAGGAAGCACTAGGCAGTGGCGGGAAGGGAAAGACTACCTCTAGCAGAGGTTGGGGGTGAGGGGAAGAAGAGAAGGAACAGGATAAAATGCAAACTATGGGAAAGAGAAGAAAAGAAATTATGACATGCCAGCATTTAAACACCTAGGGAGTGAAAAGACGTCTGACGCTGCTATAGGGTCAGCATTCTGAGACTATAGACTATGGTTAAGGGATGCTTCAGGGTCAGCTGATCCAGCCCTAACTGTAAGCGTTATCAAAAGTTAAGTTTTTAAATCTAATCTTAAAAGTAGAGTGGATGCTTGTCTCCCAAATCCAAACTGGGAGGGGGCTGATAGCTGAAGGCTTTGTCTCCCATTCTACTTTTCGAAATTTTATGAACCACAGGCAAGCCTGCAGTTTGAGACTAAAGCCATCTATTGGGATATTATGGTCCTGCAAGGTCGTTGAGATATGATATATTATGTGTTTTATGTTTTTCTACTTCACAAAAACTTTTCAGAAATGGTTACAGTGCATTCAGCTCACAGTAAGACTGTACTCATAAACTGCTGCATGGTTTTAATACAATAGATATGTAATCAGATCAAGTGTATCTTCTAAATAGTTAGCATTAAAATTTGATTTTTAGAATATTCTGCAATATTATATAAAAAAATTATCTTACTTGGACAAAATAACACATTGGTTTCCATTATGTGTTAACTCTAAAAATAATGAAAACCAGTCACTTTCCTATTAATTTTCCTCTTACCTTGGATAAAAAGATGAAGCGATCAGAATGTAATAACGAGTGTCTGTCATAGCCCTAAAGATTTTGTCATTGTTAGCCTTTCCGTGATCTTTGGTCACTACTTTCTAAACAAAATACACACTCTCAAACTCATCCAATATGTTCCTTGAGATCACCAGTTGTCTTAAAGCTCTCCTAAATATTTAGATAGCATGGGGTTGGGGATCGCTGCATGGCAAGTTAATACCTAACAAATGTGGGTTGAAGGTTTGTCATTCAGGGCACTTGTTTAAATGTCTTGGTGAACTGAGATCAGTGTGATTGTTAGAGTCCTGTCCAAACAGAGGGATAAGAGGAAAACAGTGACCTCTCCCAAGCTAATCATTCCTACCACATGGAGCATGTTTGCACAGACCTGCCATGGCTTCAATCCAGGAATGCATGTCTGATTCCTTTGCATCTCCACATCCTTTACGGCATCTTTACAGCACCCAGTGATGTGAAACAGATCCAAAAGGAAGAATGAGATTTTGTAGATTCCATCTGATTTGTTAGGAGACTGAAAGAAAGCAAATATGACACGCTGATAAATGATGCATTAATCATAATCAGTAAATGATGACGAATACCCTTATTAACATCAGATAATCAGCAAGATAGACTTAAAGTGTTGCTATAATAAATCCAGGTTAAAGCAAATGACAGTGAATTGGCAGATGTTTTGAGTATTTTGTTGTTTTTTCACTTGTTTTCAAAAGTGGCTATTTCTATAAATCCCTGCGTGCACTTTCTAGATGCTAACATAACAGCGTTTAAGGTCTAGTTCCTCCTCCTTATTGAATTTGGAGACATGTCTCTGTTTTCTATTTGTTAGTTGTCTTTTTCATTTTCCTTTGTTCTCTAACTTGTTTTGTCTGCTCCTTATGTTATTCCATAAGCTTTCAATTTAGCTTATGAGGAAACAGCTAGCTCTGAATTGGTGCATACTATTCTAACATTCCTACATTATTCCTACATTACTGATTCATTTTCCCACCACTTATCGATAATTTAGCCTTCAGGTAAAAATTAAAACTGGAAAAATGAATTTAAAAAAATAACCCGTGTCTCAAATAATCGCTTAATAAGCTTCCTAACTGTAAAGCCGCTAAAATTAGCAACTGGTAATTGTCATTTGAAACACAAATGAATAACTATAGCTTGGCCTTAAATCTACCCTTTTCCAATGACTTCACATGTGAACATGGGACATTCGTGAATGCTAAGACCTCAAAAAGCGATCAGACCCCTTCATGGGAAAGGCGACTAAGGTCAGGGGCTCTAACTCACCTTGAAATGTCCAAATAGAGACCTCCTGTTGCTCGGGTATCTGCGGCTCCCTACTTAATACTGTCCTCATGGAATGTGTCTGTTAATAATGAATACTATGAAGCCAATGTAAATGCCAACACAGGTGTTTAACAGATTTACAAGTAGTTTCTTTTTAAGTTAATGTAGCATGTTTTTGATCTATTATGCCGCTAACCTGCTTTCCTTTTAGTAATTATTAGGCTTTCAGATTATATTTCTCAGAAGTCTGTAATCATTCTCAATTGGTTATGGATCACAAAGGTTAGTCTGCAGGTCTCAGTGAAAGCCGGCTGCAAACTGTGTGTCTGCGCCACGTTTGTGTACATGTGTGTTACATGATATGGGTGAACAGTCCTCATAACCTAAATGCCTACAGGCATACTTTACAGGGGATACGGTTTCTTTATCTTTTCCTGTTTTAATTTTTATTTATTTTAATAAAATAATTGGTTTTGTGTTCCTATACCACACTATATTAGCCTTAAAGTTGAACTTTTTCATATTTGAAAAAAGTAGCCTTTGTGATTCGTATTGGATTTAATTGGATTGTAATTAAATTCACAACTGTGAAACTGAAACTATATAACTTGTGCAGATGATCTTATTGTACTTCAGAGAAAACATATTAATGTCTTATCCATGTTATCCAATAAAAGAAAATTTTCCATTAACATATCTTTCTTGCATGATGACCCACGCCCCCTTTTATTATTATATTTTTCTCCTTTCCTGATTTTTTATTTTCTACCAACATGGTTCCATTCTGGGAAATCAAATGTGCTGGTGTTGTGGCAAATGCTACTGGCCTCTCGCAGATATGGACATTTTTTTTTTGTTGGTTGGTACCTCGGCACACAGGAAGCAATCACAGAGAGATAATGGTTCTCCCTTAAGAATGACAATGCATCTGTCCAGTGTATTTAGCAGTATGTTGTTGTATGTGGTTGTTTCTAACCAGGAGACCTGGTTTGTCATTTTGGTATCCGATCAGAAGTTTAAATTTTAGATACATTTAATCACACTTCCGCCTCCTTTACTCTCTGTCATGGATATGCATTGACTGTGCTGGTCAGTTTAATGCCAAAAATGTTGGTCCCACATAAGTCAAACAGATGTATTTTAGTCTCATCTGATCAAACTGTAGTCTCTCATTATTCATTAGGCTTCACAACCACCCTGGACACTGACAGAGCGAGGCTGCCACTGGCGCCACCAGTTTTCTTGCATGATTTGTAGTTTCATCTTGCAGTTGTGTAAGATGAAACATTGCTAACCCTTGTGCTGAGTTTGATTTACATGGCAGTTTGCTTTCCAGCGTTAGATTGTGCAAGTACTGCATTTTCCAGGGTGTTATTGTAGGAGGACAGCTACTGTGGCTCTGCTAAATGGTACTATGACTGCTTCTAGACTTCCTGGTTCTGAATCCAAAACTAAGAAAGTTTGGGTTTTTCCAGGTCATTTACACACATGTCCGTAATGTAAAGCTAATTAGAAACCATAGGTTATATCAGTATTGTAGTCTTTTAAAGGTATTCATGTCTGATTGTCCATAAGACAAAACACTTTACTTGAAACAATATTTCAAAGGTAAAAGCAATACAATTCAAATGATCAAATCACTTGCATTTAAGTGTATAGTGTACAGTTGGAAAAAATGGTAAAACGGACTGGTTCTTATATAGCGCTTTTCTACTCTCCTGGTACTCAAAGCGCTCTATACAACACGCCGCATTCACCCCATACACACGAGCATTATTATTTATACGGTGAGTGCTTTCTAACTATCGCTCATACTCCGATGAATGCATCGGAGAGCAAGTCGGGGTTAGTATCTTGGCAAGTATATTTGGCAAGCAAACTGTAAGCCAGTAATGGAACCACCAACCTTCCGATCAGCAGCTGACCTGCTCTACCTCCTGAGCTACAGCCACCCAGTTCAGTTGCGTACTGTAAATATAAATATTGTTGTGTAAACATACTTCATTAATTAACATGTAAAATCACTTGTTATGAACACTGTCTGAAAAATGCCATTAACTTTGCTCTGAAATACAAGGAGGCACAGGTATGATGTATCGAAACATGAAATCTCTCATATGATGTTGAGAAGCGCTGATGTTTTACTAAAAATGATTACATGATTTCTTTATGAGGTGAGGGTTGCATTGATTATTCCTGAGTTAAGGTCACCTATTGTTTTCCTCTTAAGAATGACTATCATCAGACAAGACCTTCAATAAAGAGACCTCTGCTGTCCTTCGAGATCTGTTCCAATGCAATCAATAATCCAATCTCAGTCTCCTTGTGCCAGAAGATCACATAAGTGCATAAAACATGTGTCTATGTGTGTGTGTGTGTATGTGTGTGTGTGTGTGTAACTGTACACCACTGATAGAGGCCACCAATAGGGGGAAATGCTCCTGTCTGACCTCTAACAGGCATCACTTTCTTACTCCTCTGTCTGCTAGCCTTGTCGGCCCAACAAACATGTCTCCATTTGGCTCTTCTGATCTTTTCCTCTTCCCCCTACTATCCTTTCATCTTTTCAGCTGTCACCATGCATCAGTGTGTCCATCGGTCTATCACTCAGACACAGTCAGTAATAAATTGGTCCATACTCCAAAAAGTCTTTCTTCACATTCAGCGCTGATTACTGTCAGTGTATCTGTCATCTTCAGTGTATGTCATGCTGATCGATGGAGTGTGTGTTTTTCTCTGTGTGTGTGTGTGTGACAACAGTGGAGCCACCTTGCTGATTTTCACTTGGTGGATATAAGAGGGTCAGGTCTGTTTGGGCCTAATCAATGACTGTAGAGTCTAATAGTCTATCCTTTTCTTACCCCAAGATACAAGCACATCACACATGAACACACACCCATCGCTGGCAGATAAATTGAAGTTCAGTGATGAGACACTAACAAAGGAGAGAAGAAATGGAAATGACAGATCCCTCCTGCTATATCTGCAAACCTTTGGGACTATGGTGTGAGTACGGTGGCTGGACATTGCTAGTTTTTCACATTATGATCAAAGACCTAATAAGGATCATGTGCAGACTAGCATAAAAATATATGTGTGGCTACTGCTGCTTTCTAATACCCTCCTTCATGGGGCAATATGAGCTGGAACACCTGTCTCTATTGTGAATGTGTGCTTAAAATGCACATAGAAAGCGAGAGTTTAATTCATGCGCCTCATCTGAATCGGAGGTCACCAATCTGATGTGTAATGGAAAGAGGAGAACACCAATAGACTGATCACCTGCTTCTGACAGCCTTAGACAATAGGTTTTATGTGTGGGTGCATCTGAGTGTGTGTGGCTGAGTTTGCAGCTGGTTTTGAAAAAGCTTTTAATTAATAGACTCATTACATTCCAATCTCCCAGTGCCCTTTCCTATCTGTTGTCTCAGGCTCCAGAGGGAAGCTTAGCGATCCTCATCTGTGGTGAAGAATCACATCCCTGGAAACAAGACCCTGCAGTGACCTCGCCTTTGCAAGCTGGGCGACCGACATGCAGCGAAAAGCGGACACAGTCTAGTTAAGCCTTAGAACAATTAAAGGGTTTAAAGAGCTCGTTAGAGAGAAGACAGTATATGTAGCCTTAAGTAAAGACTAAGAAAGAAAAAAAAAGGGGGTTATTAACATATTTCATGAAGCAATAATAATTTACACTCAGCATCCTCCAGGAATAATATGCTATTCTCTGATTTCAAACCACACTGGACCCAAATTTAATGGGTTCTCTCTTCACCTAAAATCTGTCAAATCAAACATGCAGAGCTTCCTGCTGTGGTGACCGCTTAAGAATAAGGGAGCAGATGAAAGAAGTTGCTTCATAGTCATGCTGACACAGATTGTTGTTATTGTATGACTTTATCTCGGGGTGGAAAAGAAATTACTGTTAAAAATTGTGTCATAGGCAGACGGAGCATTATGACTGAATGCATGTTTAAGATTTTCTTTTGTCTCCAAGTAACTGTTAAACTTTCACTACAATATCATTGACAGTCTTCATTGCATACCTCCTTCACACCTTTCGTTGTTTACTTGGCATCCAGAAGCCATTCTGACTACTTACCATGCACCATGTGGTGACTCTTTTAAGTTCTTCACATACTTTATATACTATATACTCTTATTTCATGATCTATTTCAGGTTGGGATGAACACAAAGATAACAAACAATATGAGAAAGATAAGAATGATATATAGATCATTAAAATAAAATACAGTTCAGCCAGAAAACTCTTAATCTGATCGGGCATAAAAAATGCAACAAAGTAAATATACAGTAAGTATAGAGTGATATAAAAATATTAAGCAACAGTATATGGCAAGAAAAATATTTCAAAAATATAAAAAAAAGTGAGAAAAAACAGATAAAGCTCCATCATCTACAAATTTCAAATATAAGCTTCTAAGGATTCCAAAATGGAAAATCTCAAGTCCTTGGATTTCTCAAAAGTGATGGAAAAAAGGGAGTCTGAGGTCATGCTTCACAAGGACAAGACAGCTTGGAACAAAGGTCATATCAAAATCCGAGATTCATGACCACTCCGGTGCTTTGGGGAGGATAAAACAGCTGGTTTTTAGTTCCACACCAAGGACAAATTCCACATTTATGCCCTGAATTTTAAATTAAACAAATCAAGTTTCATTCAAGAGGATGAAGTGAAACTGTAAGCGGAGCGCTCACTCAAGCTTTCATTCTTTAAAGGGTAAAATACACTTGATGATCAATAAAACAAACAAATGTTCTGTTGCACAGACAGATACTTGGTTTTGTTTTCTGTTTTAAATTCTAACACGAAAATGAAGACGTGTTCAAAAATCCATGCTTAATAATCCAGGTTAGGAAATTCCCAGAAAGTCGATTCTGTTCATCTAAACGCAGCGTTTTGACAGCAGCGTGGAGACGTGTTTTTTGTCAGTCTTAGCGCCAAACATTTTGTCTCTGTATTAGATCCTTGGAGTATTTTAGTAAGTGCGCTGACAGATGAACACACGCAAACACAGAGAAAATGAGCTGGACTACTCTCAACACTTTCCACAAACAAAGTAAATGACAACAGCCATTCTGCCGGGACGTGTGTACACATGTAGATTTGTGCAAATTCATATGACAGTTTATAAATCATAAATTATGCATTATGCATAAATCCTGCAACCCTCAAGTGTTCTTTATTCTAATCACCGTGACCACAGAGAGTTTCATTAGTACTCAGTTAGTTGACCATCTTTTGCTGTTTGTTTCGCTCACTCCATCACCCAGGGTCATTTAGCTTTCATCTTGTGCTCGTGCTATTTGGCTGATTTTAATCAGACCATTGTGACCTTGAATACCAATTGTTCTTGTTTCTCATTTCAGAGGATTGGAGCTGTACGAATTAGGTTGGATGCAACATTTTGTGCATAAGATAGATAGCTGCCAGTCAATTTATTATCTTTATTGACCGTCACTAAATGTGCATTTTTAAGCTTTCCCTTAGCAGTTGGAGTTTATTACACATTTGAGCTTATTTTTGCAGATCTATCCTGCATTGTTATTTACATTTCTGTAAAAAATGCTACGAGTGTCTGCATTGAATTCTTAGTTAACATTATTGGAGTGACATTTTCTTTACAGTTTTCTTTTTCTAATGAATGTGTGTTTAATATCTGTTGTAATAATATTATTTTCCTTTCAGTTTTCCGACTGCATCTATTCATTTGTCTCTCTTTGTGAGCAATATTTGTTTGCAAAAACTCCCAACACCATCTCATATTAAAATGTCTAATAGCTAATTTAGAAGATGGCATGCAAAGTATTAATTTTACAAGAAATTTTTTTTGGCTGTTCATTTCTGTAGGATTGAATAAACATCATATGAAAATCAGTTTTCTTTCTTTTTAGAAAAAGAAAGACTAGTAAAAAATGTTCATGCAAAGGTGAGTGGTGTCGAAGTGGTGTATGGCTTTCTCATAGAGGACTTTGATCGTTTTCCATGTTCTATTAAGACTTTATTTTGTTTCATTTTAATTTATTGTGTATTATCCTACTTTTTTATAAGAAAGTACTGTCCAAAACTCTCGAACCACTCTTCATTTCTTTATATTTAGTTAGGAAAATGGGAAATCAGTGCAGTCATTTACTGAAATTGGTGCAAAAATACATGAAAATGCGATGTAGTGAGCTTGAAAGTAAATATTTCCTGTGACCACCTTTACTCTAGAAACACAGCCTGAACTCTCTTCAGCAAGCTTTCTGTTATTTCTTTAAGTAGTTTTCAGAAATAGTTCTCCAGTATCCTTGAAGGACATTCAAAGCACTCTTTGTGCCATCTTCTGTTGAGATAATCCCACCACGCTTCAGTTATGTTGAGGTCCAGACTCTGAGGAGACCAATCCATGACTGATAGTGTCGGACATGGATGGAGGCCATTGTGTCTGGCAGTGTGTTTGGGATTATTGTCATGCTGAAAAATGAAGCCATTCCATATTTTGCATGGTGGATCAAACTCTGAGGGTACATTTCTCTATTCATAATTCAGTTTTTTCCATGATCTCTAACACCACTGGCTGAAATGCCGTCCAAAATGTTGACAGAGCCTCAACTGTGTTCTATAGACACTTCTCTCCTGGCCTCCTCTGTACTTATGTATGGCACACATGTATAACATTTGATATAATATATTTAATATATAATATTTAAATGTCACTACATAAAACTTGTTATGACTAATTTTCAGTCCAATTCTTGTGTAATTTGGCATACAACAGCCTTTTCTTCCTGTTTTCCTTCTTTAAGAATGGATTCCTGACAGCCGTCCTTCCACTGAGATCATTTCTGGTGAAGCTTCAGTGAACAGTAGATGGATCAACTCAAGGGCCAGATGCATCTCTCAGGTCCTGTGTCAGGTCTTTGATGGATTTCTCCTATTTCTTTATGACAAGACTTTCAGAAACAGTTCAACTACTGTAAGGATTTTTTTTTATTTGTTTGTTTTAGACATACCACTTCTTTTGTCCACCACTTGTCCAGTTTACTCATATTTTTAAGCCCAGTCTTCACAACTCTTCACAACAAGCCAAGCTTTCAGCTCTTTGGGAATCACCTTCTTGGTGCAAAAATACTTTTTTTGCCTGTCAAACTGTCATTGATTTTTTTTATAGATATAATTGAAGAAATTGGAAAAAAATATATGTTCTTCTATGCTGCTATAGTAACAAAGTGCCATAGTAATAATATTAGTAATAATAGTAACTTTGACAGCCCTTAAGAAATCCCAGAGCGCTACTGCTCAAGACCACTTTAAATAAAAATTACAAAAACTTCTGTCTCGTTAGAAGCAAGATATAAAGAAATGAGGCTGGGTCAAGACTTTTGCACAATACGCCATGTTTAAGCCTAGTTTTGCATTAATATACTGCTAAAAATGCAGCCTTCTCACAAATGTAGTCTTTCCTTTAAAAAATATCTTAAAATTTTGTACAGTGGACTAGCTACTTGACATGCTGTTTTCTGATAGAAATTGAACTTGTTCTTTATTATGTATATATAATAAAGTATATAGTATATATTATCTGGATGTAAAAGTTGTGATAATTCTTTAAACCATGATAAATGATCAAATGGATCTAAGGTGGTATATTTTACAGATATTTTACTCTCTTACACACATTTATTTTCTCCTCTTACTCATTATCAACTGGCCTCTGTTTTAAAGTAATATTTTGAGCTGTTTCTTGAAAGATACTTTTACCTTTACATGTGACTATATTTGAGTGGAACTAATTGTGCCACTTGTTTAGCCCACCCACACTTTAGCAGCGCTGTGAACTGGGTGGCTACAAATCCCACAAACTGGAGCTCTAATAGGGTGATGGATAGTTCCCACCTGTCAATGTGACATTTGTAATGGCCCCATCTTTTGTGAGAATTAGGGAAGGGAGGAATAAATGGAGGGTGAGAAATGGGGAAAGAGAAATGTTTTCTTTGGTTCTTTGTGTCTCCATCTCCATATACGGTGGAGGGAGCAAGGCAAGGACACAGCAGACATGATTCACTTTGAAGCACGAACAATAAAAGCAAATTGCAATCAACAGTTGTGCTCCCGTTGTAAGTTGTCGTTTTATTTCTCTGTGCTCCTCGTCTTGTTTTGATGACATAGAGTACCTTCTTATTCGCACCACTATGCCTGACAGTCTCACTCTTTTTCAATAGATAGATAGATAGATAAATAGATAGATAGATCTGTCTTTCATTTTATGTAATCATATATTTCAAACTATCTGAAATATATATATATATATTTATCCAGTGCTCTCAGTATACTTTAATAAAACCCATGAAAGTTACTGTCACCCTAGCTCAGAGAATGAAAGCTCACTACTTTAAAACTACTTAGTATCACTGTAGAATAATGCCACACTATTAAGCATTAGTAAGGTATAAAACCAAGTGTTTAGTTCATCATTCATATGTCATTACTCTTGCTCAGTTCTCTATAAATAGAAATATGTTTATCGATCTGTTACTATTACACAGCGTACAGCTAATACTGCTCCTGTCACTGCTTGTAATAATCATAATCATAGTCATAATAACATATCTGTAACTGTATCTTTTCAGACATGTCAAAACTGAAGTTTTACATTCGGGTTGGAGTAATAAGTGTTCCTTCAACAACTAATGAGAAGATTACAAGACCCAAAGTTTACGCAAAGCTCTTGAGTATTCTCGATTCCCCTGTTTAAATAAACCTGAAAGTAATAAGATGAGACAGTGCGGTGTTTGACATTGACTGTTACCACCTGTGGTTTAGCAGCTTATTTTGCTGGGACAAAACCTCTGCATACTGGTTAAGTTTTAGTTGCATTTGCAAATAATTATTCAGGATGGTGGTGTATGGTTGTTTGGGAGAGCATTTTTATAATTATAGCAAACTTTATACAAATATAATGATACGGTTATATGAAACACAGGAGCAACATAAATTTTACTTGCAGACTAAATTCACTTGAATCCCACTACAATGAGCACTTCCACCCGTGTAATTGCATCCTTACTGCTTATATGTCATATGTTTAAACTTATGAAGAAAGAAAATAATACATTTCCGGCAGTAATAGAAGCTAACACATAGTAATCAATCAATTAGCAAATTAAATTTTTTAACTGACAGGTCATTTGGCACAGCGCTGGATTTAAAGGCAGTGGAGACAGTGGAGGTGTATGGAATGTGGAATACTAGTAAGCGGATGAAAGAAAAGGTTGCATGTCAAAGCAGTCACTATAAATACACCTTTCTCCTTTCACTTGTTCCTCCAGTGCAGCTTGACGTGAGAGAAATATTTCACTGCTGACTAGAACAGGAAAGGGTGGAAAACAACTACTTTGTCCTTGTGCAGAAGTGTGTTTCTGCTTGCGTTGGCCAAAACCCTATGGCTGTGTGTGTGTGTGTGTGTGTGTGTGTGTGTGTGTGTGTGAGAGAGAGAGGGAGCGAGAGGGATCGCACACTGGAAGGCAAGACAGTGAGCTAGGAAACAGAAGACTCAAGTGGTAATTGATGTCTGTTGTTTTGAGCTGCTCTTCTATAGAAGAGGAGATGTAAAGGAGCAGCGAGGAAACGCTTGAAAATTTTAAATTCAGCCATAAAAAAGAAGAAAAACAAAACAACAAAAAAAAAGGCTTATTAGGAACTATCTAATTGGGTGGATATGTGCCAGTCTAGCCAACTATGACATCACCTTAACAATAAAAATTAAAAATGCTTGGCTTCACAGTGTTACATCAGATAGATCGGAGAAACATAAGAATAACACAAAAGAAATCATCATATATCATTTATTGCAATGTATTACGGAACATAATTTGTGGTATATGTGTTCTTTTTGTGTGTGTATATGTGAAGGATATTATTATATGGGAATGGCAGATACAGGACTAAGGACTAAGCTTGGTGTTTTCAGGAGTTTTTAGGAGTGTAGCTGTGTGGGTCTAGGATACCATGTCCAGGCACAAAGCAAATGGGATTTTCAAGCATCTTTCTCTCAGTGTTTTTTTTTTTTTTTTCTCTCACTGTGTGTGTGTGTGTGTGTGTGCGTGCATAGAGAGGGACTCCACTCAATATTGTGAGGTTCAGTTTCCCACTGTGGTCATCCAGATTGCCAGTTACCACAGCCTTTTGTACGACATGCTAGATAAATCCTGTTTGCACGCACACACGCACTCACACGTGCACACACACGCACACATAGTCAGGGGCACGGTGTGAGCCAAGAGATGTGGGCTAGCGGGTTCAGCTTAACCATGGTGAACTCTGGTTCATCCAAAACAAATGAAGGCCAGGCAAGGATAAGGCTTTTAACAGGCTTGATCAGACTTACATATTCCATTGGTGTAAAATAAAGGATTATCGTTTACCCTTTTTTGACTGCTGAAGGGTGTTTTTTTTTCTTCTTCTACCAACTAGCAAAAGAATTTATATTATCAGACTTGCACTGGTGAGAAATGAGAATATATTTTTCTTTTTTTTCCACACTATCCAAAATCATCTGCGTCTCACAGCTCCTTTGGCTTATTTAAGAAGTTGAATTGATTTATTTTGGAGTCGAAAGCTCCTCATATCAAAAAGGCAATTAGCAGATTCTTCTGTTGTTGCAGCAAACAAAGATCCTCGTCATTTTAATTTAATGAGCTAGGTCTGGCTCAGAATGAGGATCGCTGTTGGAATTTAATAATGGTTTCCCCCTCTGTCTCGCTCTGCAGAAAAATCTAAAGATCCAGACTAATGTTGTCATAGTGTTAGGTAGCATCCAGTCATATTATGGGAAAACAGGCCTAGACAGACTCATTAGGAGATGTCCACACAGGCTGAGATATTAAATTCATGACAATGCTAATATGCTGGCTGTGTGGGTAAGATTTCACTTGAATAATGGATGCTCTGTATTGAAGGGAGCACATCACAGAAGTCTTTACATACAGTTTCAGGACACTGAATTGTTTTGACTGATTCAGTTGTTCCAGTAAAGAGTGGAAAGCTAGCCGTGCTCTGTCAAACAACACTGAATAGACAAGCATGATTCCCATTATCAGGACGAATAGTTCTATTCTCACCAGAGCAACAGAGCGATACACACAGTCAAGCACACAAAGTGAGCAAAAATATGTAGATGTATTTAGAATTTCAAAAAGTGATTTTCTAAACAATCACTTCACCATCAAAACAAAACATATTATATCATGTAAAGGTTTGGTGGCTTTATATTATCCTTTAAACTAGAAAATATGATAAGTACACTTATCTCTATATGACACACCTATAACTGTCTTGAATCTCCACTCTGGGCAAGCCTTAGTGGAACAATACGATTGGCTCAGGTTACTCCCAGTTCTTCTGTTGATTGTCTTTGAGTAAACCATTACTTCCATCACTGATATGATGGAATTCTCCTGTAGAGATTCAGGATTATTTGAGTGCCACTAATCTCTATTATTATGTCTGAAGACTTCCTGTTCTTGGTAGTTCTTTCATCAGTTAGAACAGGTCGTTATCATGGAGCAAAACATATATTGGACTAATCAGACACTATCTAATGTGCAGGATAGGGCTCTGTGAGAAAAAATAAAGTTTTTCCATCAGGATCACATTGTTTATTCATTCATTTGCATAAAACTAGAATGTGAATGGTTACCATACTATTGTTCATTCTGGTCTCACAAAAATCCTTTCAAGCAAACACATGTTGAAAGCAAAAGGGTGGATTACACACAGCCGGTCTTCCCCCCCAAAAAAGCAGCCAGTTTCCATTCAAACTGAAAGGTATAGTACTGTGGGTCTAATGGAGCATTAGATTGGGGATAAACGCCTGAATGGGGAGTGGTCCACTTTCTCTGGCCTGGGGCTAGGCACACAGGGTCACTGATTAGTATTAGCATAATTGCTGGACACTGAAGCACAGCAGAAGTTACCGAGCATTTTCCATTCCAGCTCACCTAATTCACTCTGATTGAGCTGGGAGGACTGGTGCTGAACTCCATGAATTGCCCTGGGATGGGAGAAGAGGATGGATGGATCTCTTGATAGAGGGATTATAGAAGATATAGTACTGCATGAAGTACGCAGTATGTAATATGTAGTAGTTAAGCTGTAGTGCAGTTGCTGGAATTGTTGGTAAGTTGTGAGAGACCAAGGACATATCTACTACACACGTCTGCTTTACAGCAAGTCTGACTACATAAAGAAAGAGATCTTATTGTGGCTGACATCGACACTCTCACTTTTCTCTCTCATTCTCTCTCCATGTCTCAAAACACTCACGTGCATGCAATCCCCCTAGAGTGGGTCCTATTTTGAACTCAATAAAAACAATGAAAAACAGCATTGGAGAGGGCTTGATTTTTTAGATAATAAAAACAAACAAACAAAGAAAAACAAAAAGCAAGACAAAAAACAGATGCGTGCATTATGAAAAGCAGACAGATCAATCAATGAAAGTCTGGGAGTTGGCTTCATGAACAAAAGGAACTTTAATTTAGGGGAATGTAGGCATATATACACACACATATATATATATATACATTGTATATATGTTATTTATTTTATTTGTTTTATGTTATTTTTCTCTTATTAAGCATGTAAGACATATTACATAAATGAGAAAAGGTGTTCAGATTTGATATGGAGAGTGTTCACCACTTTGCCAAGTTTGCCCTGAGGCTTTTATGATCAGGAGGCTCCTTTGATGATGAATAAATGAGAGGTTAGCTGTGAAGTAGGATTGGTTTAACACCTTGCATGGAGCCCCATTTTTGCAGAGCGCCAGCCTCAGTGGGTTCTATAATCAGGGCCAGTGCCCTCAACACAGCTCCTGTGAGGGCTCCCTGAACCCAGACAAGTGTTACCCCTCCCACCTAGCGCTACAGCTCCACTCCTTTGCCTTGGATTCCTATTCAGCTTGTTTACCATGCCACCGGGGCTATTCAAACCCCAGTCAGCAGGTCTTCCAGAGCCTTACAGAGCCACTGAACTCTCCCTAACCTACTAATCAGACCTCTCCTCCCTTTCAGCCCTTAAACATAAAGCCCCATCTTGACCACCATTTTGTGGGTCAGCCACTGTGGGCTTTGTAAAGGCCTTAGCACCACCATAGAAAGATCCTCCTCCTATTGATGCATCTTGAGCGGCTCCCCGAACCACCTAGACGCCTCCCCCTACAGACGGAGGCATCCAAAGACATTCCGTTTATTAAGCTGTCACTGCACATCTAAATCTGTTCCCTATTGCAATAGTACAGGCCTTTTTGGAGAGAGAAAGAGAGAGAGAGCAAAAAAAAAAAAGCAAGCGAGTGTGTGAGAGAGAGAGAGAGAGAGAGAGAGAGAAAGAAGGGGGAAGCCTTTTTATGGCACCAAGGTATTCAGAGAGCTAAAAACACACACGCACACACACTAAAACTAATACACACATAGAGAAATGAGATGCAAATCCGATGATTCACTTGGCAGTTATGGTGTGCTTTTCTCTTTGTGTGTATATGTGTGCATCTTGTGTGTGCGCATTGTGGCACTTGTTGTTATGTGTTTGTGTGCACCTAATTCCTGTAGCATGGTCTCAATCTGTGCTCCCATAGTAATGCGTGTACAGTTGAGTGGCCGTAACACAGTTGTTGGTAAGAGGGCATTGTGTAACGGTGGCAGAGAGAGAAATTTATTAAGGAGCCAGGACAATGTCTTTGGATAAACCGGGCTACGGCGAAGGGAGACATGCTCAAACACATCCGCAGTGTAGGAGATGAGCAACACAGGGTGACGGAGAGGTGGAGGAAAAGACGGGTGAAGAAAGGATAAAGGCTGAAATGAATCTTGGTTAAAACTTTCAGATTCTTGCTCTCCATTAGATAATAAACACTTGCAGATGGGATTTGCATGGTTAATGGAGGTTTAGAGATGTTATTTATGTGAAGGGGGTTCAGATAGGGCTGACCCCTGTGTTCCTAATCCCTTGCACAAGTATGGGACTGTATTTTGTTCCATTTTGAGCAAATGTGCAGATTTTAATGACGAGAGAAGCTCTTGTCTTTAATGGTTTATTTAGTATGTTCATGCAGCGTTTCCTTTTAAAGGCTTCTTCATGGTGGCACATGTTACTGACAGTTGTAAAGATGACTGTAAATATCTTCAGTGTTTATAAGAAGACTATCAATGGCATAAAAATAAAGAATGATTTAACATAGCAATTTGTACATACAGTTGCAGTCAGAAGTTTTTAGAAACTCATCATGGACATGAATTTCATGCTAATTCTGGGCTTTTAATGATTTCCTTGAACTAGTCTTTCTGCAGTGTGAAATGGTTCTCCAGCATACATCCTTAATGACTCTTTAAAAAGTATTGTGTGCACATGTTTGAAAGTACACACACAGGCTATGATATATAAATACACTCACTTAAACCTTTTAATAAGTGGTGCTCAGGGTGCTACAATGTCTTTCAACTTGACAGCGCCAAAGCTTATTACCTTCTTGACCGCAAGTTGTAGTTTCTCTTTGGCAGAAAAAAATATTGTCTGACAGCACTCGGTGGATCGACCAATACCCGGAACAATGGGAAAGTCCAAGGAACTCACTGAAGATCTAAGAAGAATTGCAGATTTACACAAGTTGGGAAGGTCTCTTGGACCCATTTCTAAACAACTGCAGATTCCAAGATCATCAGTTCAAGCTTCTGGAATAGGCTTCCCAAAGAACTGACCTCAACCCCAATTTGTGGAGTATGCTTAAAAATCAGGGCCATGCCAGGAAACCAACTAATTTACATGAGACTCTACCAATTCTGTCCAGAACAGTGGTTAAATATCCAGCCAGAAGTATGTCAGAAACTTGTTAATGGCTACTAAAGACATCTGGTCGAGGTGTAACTTACTCAGGGACATTTAACCAAATATTAATGGGGGTGTATAAAGATGTATGCTGTACAATCATTCCACACTTGAAAAAGAACAGTTCTGATAAATCATTAAAAGCCCCAAATTACCATGACGTTCATTCCCATATTGAGTGTATGTAAACTTCTGACCACAACTGCTGCAGAATGTCTCACCATGGGGGTAAAGAGTGGGAGACTAACTACTGCGAGGTTACAGAAGTGTGTGAAAACATACATCTACTAATAAGTCCATGAAAGAAACAAACAAAACAAAAGAAAAAAACAATGGTTATTCAAATAGTTTGTAATTTCTTTTACTAACTAATTTGTAATTTGTATTACTGACTATACGTATCTATCCATTTTCTGAATTGTGGAAATTTAGCAGCACTTGTGATCCTCTCTCTCTCTCTCTCTCTCTCTGTACTTCTGCCTAAGAACTGGAAATTAAAGGCTCAAGTGGTAAATGCTGGTATTAGGAGGGGAAATGACCACTGAGACATTCTGTAACAGCCTTTCATAGTTAATGATCGCCGCTCAGGCTCAGAGACATAGTCTGACACACATAGACACATACACCTGAGGAGTAGAAACAGGAAGAGGAAATGAGAAAAGTGATCCACTCCACCTTTTACTGTACATTCCCACAAAGATGTAAATACCTTTTCTAACTTCTCTGTGCACATGGGGCAGTCCCTACCTTTCCTAGGTATAAGAAAAACATTTCAGTCTTGTGTGTTTTGGTTTCATTAATAGACGGGTTTGTGTAAGTGTTGAAATATGACCCAATTAACAAGTGCTCCAGTTTTGTTATTATTTCTCCCTGAATTAATCTTATGGAAACTGGAGCTGAGAGTATAAGGCAGATTATTTCCCATGGTGTGGGTCTATGAAATGGCTTACACATGTATACTCTCAACCCACTGCTGCCCTCTCTTTTCGACAGCCCTTTTCTCTTTTAGCTCCCATTCTGTTCTCATGTGGCTGTACATGTCTGCACATACAGTTGGCCACAGTAGGTTGCTTGCTAAACAAACAATATTGCCTTTCTTCCTTCAATTGGTCAATTGGGTCTGTTAATAATTCAGCGTGAGAAGACTGAGACTAAACAGTAAACCTATATGAATATTACACATGGTGTTATCACCTGAAAATTGGTATAATTGCACCACACTTATAGTGCTGGTAAAGTAAACCTAGAGCAGAGATCGGGTTGCAGTCTGCTGGCCTCCCATGTGCATCATTGAGTGGTTAGATGCTGTTTTAACTGAAATATAGAACACTGTATAATTTCTCATAATTACTTGGGTCACAATTTGTAATGCTTCTGTTTGACATGACCAGGCAACAGTTCAGAATATAGACTCTTAGCCATAGCTATGTTGGTTTTTGCTGAAGAATAACTAACTCTGTTGTTTTTAAAAGAAATATTGCTAACTCATTTAGTATACAGTCCCTATATATATATTCACTTTTTAGTGTTTAAGTTCATACCACAAGTAAAAAGCATTCAGGAAACCAATAACTGTAATTGCCAATCGTTTGGCCTTTTGAAAGATCTACTTCTTCTATAAATCACAACAAGATGGCTAATGTATTAGAAGTGCAAAAGAAAAAGGCAAAGAGCCATGGGCTGCAAATATCCGACACATTAAGCCTGGAAGATTTCCAGGGAAATCTTTCAATTACACAGAGTGAGTACCAGCGTGCTTCAAGGGAATGATGGATAACTTTTAGAATGAGCTGTCAATGAAGTAAACTACACTATAGATTTAATTAGAGTAACACATCTGGGAGCAGCTTGAAGAAAGCTGCGTCGTAACAGACAGTTGGACGGCAAATCAATGCGTTGGCCAGAGGATTCATATAAAAGCTCCAAGAGATAAAGTAAGATGGAGTTACAAGGAGAAATTTAGAGTCACATTTGTCAGTTTACTCCAAGGCCAGGTATTTAAGAGGCAGTGCACAATTACACATTTTTCTTAGTTGTGAAACTTTGTAGTCCACGTGAACCAGTGTGAACGAATGTCAATGATATATGCTTTTTTATATCTGCATTTTTACAGCTAAAATAGCACTAAACTGTAATGACTCACAGAGCACAGTGGTACATATTTAGCAGTGCTAGCACTAGAGAGTGCTAAACAGTTTCAATACTATTCAATTTTATTCATACAGTGCCAAATCACAAGAACAGTTGCCTCAAGGCGCTTGATATTGTAAGGTAGACCCAACAATAATACATACAGAGAAAAACCCGACAATCATATGACCCCCTATGAGCAAGCACTTTGGCGACAGTGGGAAGGAAAAACTCCCTTTTAACAGGAAGAAACCTCCTGCAGAACCAGGCTCAGGGAGGGACGGCCATCTGCCGCGACCAGTTGGGGTGAGAGAAGGAAGACAGGATAAAAGACATGTTGTGAAAGTTTAATAAAACAACTTCTGACGTCAGATTTCAAAGCATCCTTTGATATCTGTCCCTGATATCTCTTTAGCTAATAGTGAGACAGGTCTGTCACTCCCAACTTGTCACATATGGCAGTCTTCAGTTACATATCTCTCAGTCATGTTACCAGGTAGGCTTGCGTACTAAATGCATGCCCTGGCCAGGATCTAGATCCCCAACCTTCTACTGAGAGAGAAGTGGCAGGAAATGCCAGTAAACACATCCACTATCTCATGGATATTGACCATATAAGCGACCAGCTCCAGTGTGTGAGACTGGGTTGTCAAACTTGGTGATGTGCATTAAAAGACCTCCACATAGGCCTGGACTAGAGACATAGTTATCTACTTCAAGCATGAGGACAGCTGCACAGTCCATGGCAATCCCCAGGCAGGGTCTTGATGTGCTGGAGTACCTTAATGTCAAAACTGACAAAAATCTAACCAACACTGAGGCTTTATAAATAAAAATGAAATAAATAAAAAATGGTTGAGCAGTCTGGTTTTCCCAAGGAAGCTGAGATTCTTCTACATGTGCAACAAAATGTTGGAGATCAGTCATGTGTGGCGAGCGCAGTGTTTGCTGTGGTCTGCTGGGGGACCAGAATCAGAGCTGGAGGTGCAGCACCAACAGACTGAATAAACTGATTAGGAAGTCTGGCTATGAGACTGGCTGCAAACTGCACACTTTTGAAGTTGTGGTGGAGAGGAGGTCACTGAACAATGTTATCCATTATAGATATTCATTACCACCCTTTGCACCACTTACTGGACAGGCAGCCGAGCACTTTCTCTAACAGACTGATTTAGCTCTGCTGCCAGAAGGTCAGATACAGGAAATCATTCATACCACATGCAATAAAGCTTTATAATACACTACATCTGTCTGACAGAGAGTCACCCACTCTTTAAGTCTAACATTTTATTGATATTTAAAGTTTTATTTTGCTTACACAATATACAGATACAGTGCAATAGCTGAGCACAACTAACAGCGGCAGTTTTTACTTTACATGTTTTTTTAAATAAATTGTTTATTTAGTTCTTAGCTTCATAAATCTTTTTATATACCTTTTTTTTATTTGTCTCTATAAGCTTGTTTTTTATTTTTCATTTATTTTTTATTGCGTTTTTCTTGTTTTTCTCTGTGCATTGACTGTATGACAATGAAGGAGTTTGAATCTTCATTGAGTCTGAGATATTTTATTTACTTATCTTATTGTTTGTCATGGTCTGGGTTGTCTGTTTTTCTTTCCCCCCCTTTTCTGACTCTCGCTCTCTTTCTCTTTTCAGGTGCAGTTGCGGGCGGCTGTTCTCCCCGGGCCCACCTGCTGGTGGAGCCTCTGTTTCCAGGCTTCAGCTGTCACACCTGTCTCTCATCTTCTCGTCAGTGAGCAGTACTGAAGGACCAACTTATGTCTTCATTCTCTGCTAGGTTTTTGCACATTGATGGAAGTGTTTTTGGCTCCCTCATACTCAGAGCTGATTTTTGCTTTGTGCCCTGTTTAACTGTGCTCTCTTGATTGTCTCCTGTGAAAGGATGGTTGATGTTTTCATTTGCTATTCCTGTATTGTTGTGGTCATTCAAGAGTCCAAAGCTGCTACCGCTTCAACCTGTTATTACAAGTCGGCTAGTAGCTACCTCAGGAATACTTGCAGTAATAGTTGGAATTATCTACCTGCCCACCCTCCACTGCTCTCTCCCAGTCTACTCTGGAGTCCTCTGGCCATTTAATATGTTCTCCGCAGTCTGTTAATAAAGATAACCAAGTAACCCACCAACTCCACTTCCTCCTAAAATTAAGATCAGTTCTGGAACTCTGGCTGAGTGTAACCTCTGTTTCCCTCTTACCAGCACAATTTCCTGCTGTTATTTCTAGTATTGTTAGGGCCAGCTCTTGTGGTTGCTGTTGTTGTTGTTGTTGTTTTTTATTGCTGTAGCAAAAGAATTTACCAAATCCAAATCTTATCTTCCTCTCTCATACTTTTACTGCTCCAGCTTCAGAAATTATTGGGCTGGAGTCAGTAACTCGACCTGGTAGAGCTCAGGGCATTCAGCATTTTAACAGCAGGGAAGTCGTCCTTCTCCAAACAGCCCTTTATGGTATAGGTGCTTACGGTCATCCTCCATTTTTCTCTGGCCTGTGGATGTCATTGAGGAACCCCTGACTAAAATGTTCACGTTCTGCTCCCCTCTCAGCACTTAAGCCACCTTTTGGCATTTTACAAATCAATGAAATAGGTGGATACAAGAATGACAGTATGTCACAGAGAAAAACAGGTAGCTGTGTATTGAGTATTATGAAGCTATTAGTTCTAACAGATCTGCAATGAAATCTATGAAGTTGGTGTCCCTCAATCAAGATTTCTCAGTGTGAGGCTTATTAAATAACTTTATCTAATCTTCTAAGATCTTGTAAGATCCTTCCAAGATTGCATGCCTCTGTCTTTCAGGCAGTCCGCTTGTGTCTCTGCCAGGTCCTACAGCATCCACCCTGTGAAAGACCAGTCTGTCATTGCTCTCTCAAGCACTTTGTGCCAGACATGTGGTTCCTATTTTGCAGCCAGCGCAGCAGATTAACATAAAAGAGGGTGTGTAACAGTTCTTGCATTGAAAACCCTGCCTGAGGCAAGAGGAGGAGAGGCCACAGCTGGATTACCTCATTTAGAATCCTTTAGAACACTGTTTACCTTGCAAAGTGTGCATCTCAATGAGGTATTGCAGTGGCAGCAAGCATAACAGGGTCAGTGGTATTAACAAACAATCTTCTTGAGCGAATGATTTTACTTGGCACCAGGAGACACGGATATAAGGCTGAGAGTCACTGGGTAACTCGTGAAATGATACTATGACAACATTTAGTCCACAATACAGGCCATACTGAAACAAACTATATTTCAAAACAATTATGGTATTGCACTGCAACTTTAAGTGGAAAGATACACAGAACCCTATAAAAAAGTTGGCTTTAGCAATAAGTGAACTGGGCATTTCATTTTATTTGAGATTAGATCATTAATTAAAACATCCATCAATCCATTCATTTCTTATCAGCTAATCCAATCCAGGATTGCTGGAGGGCTGGAGCCTGTCCCAGCTGTCATGGGGTGAGAGGTGGGTTACACCCTGGACAGGTCACCAGTCTATTGAAGGGCCAGCACACAAACAACCATTCATACATACAAGCAAAGTCAAACAAGCAAACGTTTCAATTATATCATTACACCAAGGTGTTAGGGATTAAGTTAGCATGTAGTTATAAGTGTTAGGTTATTATTAATATTGGGTATTTGTAACTTTCGTATTGTTTTTCACCCACAAATTATAGACCAGAGCCTGGAGTTGATGGGAAAAGGAAAATAAAACAAGTTTTTTTTAAAAGAAACAAATAATGACATCATATTAATAGAGGTATTGGTTAGTAATTATTAAATTAATAGTGTAAAAAAAATGATAATAAAGTCTTGTGTAATTAATCATGAAACTAAATTTTAGTTATTGTACAGAGCGACTAACTCTACTACCAAATGTGAACTATATTCACAGGTGAGTCCCATTTTCCTGCCATTTCCCTTTGTGTGGCCTGCTGACCTGTTCATGGAGCTACTGGGAAGCTAGGTTCATGTTGTTCATGCCCATACATATCTAATGTAAATCTGTGTGGCTGATTTAAAACAAAGTAGACATTGCTTATTCGATTTTGGCTTACAGCCAGGAGAGCTTTGACCAGTACTGGATTTTGAAAGCACCAGTTGTGCCAGAAGGGTGAGAGGATCGTTCTTACATGCTTGTGTAAGTCAGATCAAAAAGAAAGTGAAAGATTTCATATGCAACAACTTATTTAATATTTTGACATTTATGTCTGTATGTAACAGTCAACAGATTTGAAGGGAAAGAAAACAAGGGTATAGAGACAAAAATTATAATGGCAACAAGGATCTCTGGGTCAGAAATCAAACTGTTGACGCTGCACTGTGGAATGTGCAGGGCTGGCTCTACACAACACAGGACCCAAGGCAAATTTTTCTTTGAGGCTCTCATCACTTTTCCTGGAGCCGAGAACTATGATTATATCGAAAGATGGATTGAGAGCAGGAAACACACAAAGATACAAACTCCTGATCTCTTTCACTGTAAATTCTCAAAACAGTTCTCAGAATAGAGTGTTTTTCACCATTAATGTGACCACCTAAAGAGCAGAAAAAGACAGCTCTTTAAAAAAATTGTTTTTTTTCACCTAAAAATGAAAATGGATGTAATATTATAAATTTGGTGCTTGCATACAGCGATGTGCAAAATTCATGAACCACCCCTCATTTCTTTACATCCAAGTGTTCTTGTGAATAAAAATGGATTAGAAGTATCTGAAAGTCATGTCCTTAAGAAATAGGAAAAAATTTATTTAAAACCTGATACAGGACCCGAGAGATCCATCTGGTCCTTCAGTTGATGCATTCACTGTTCACTGAATGAAATAGCTGTGTACACATAAACATACAGAAAAGGGTGGAGAATCCAATCTGGGTCAGGGACAAATTTCTGCCCCAAGCAGAGGTGTTTAAGTATCTGGGAGTCTTAATCAGGCGTGAGGGTATAGGAGAACAGCAGATCAACGGACAGAGTGGGAGCTGAGCATAAAAGTGAAACTTTCGATTTACCGGTCAATCTATGTCTCTACCTTCACCTATGGTCACGAGCTCTGGGCAGTAACTGAAAGAATGAGATTGTGGAAATGAGCTCTCTCCGAAGAGTGGCTGGCTTCTCCCTTAGAGATAGGTTGAGGAGCTCGATCCAGGAGGGGCTCAGGGTAGAGCCACTACTCCTCCATGTCAAAAGGAGACAGTTGAGGTGGTTGGGGCATCTGACAAGGATGCCTCCTGGATGAGGTTTTCTGGCCATGTCGCACAGGGAGGATCCCAGGGGTAGACCCAGGACATGCTAGAGAGATTATATCTCTCTGCTGGCCTGGAAATGCCTCGGTGTTCCCCTGGAAAAACTGGAGGTGGTGCCTAGGGAGAGGAAGGTGTGGGCTTCTGTGCTTAGGCTGCTGCCCCCACAACCTGGATACACATAGCAGAGGAAAATGGACTGAAAGATGCAGTGATGGATGAATGGAATGAAAAAACCCCCCAATTTTTTAGAAAAGGGAAACCAAGGGGATCCAAAAGATCTGGACTGGAAATCAGTGGAAACATTGTCAACAGCCATCTGTAAAATATGGTGTCAGCTTTGTTGTGGTTTGGGGCTACATTTCAGCCAAGGTGTTGGGGATCTAGTCAGAAAAATAGGTGGAATGGTTCAGATTTAGATCCACCATACAATACTGTCTGGAAATTTTTTAGCATTTACTCAAAGAATACCTGGATAGAAAATCACACCATGGAACACTGTCAGTCATGGATTCATGGACCTTAACATTATTGAAGCATTGTGGGATTATCTTGACAGAGAACAGAACAAAAGGGAACCAACATCCAAAAACGAGCTTGTTGCAAGCCTATAGAACTGTTCCTGAAGACTACTTAAAGAAATTACAAGAGAGTTCAGGCTGTGTTGAAGAGAATATCTGGTCATATATTATACTACATAAATATTGACTTTCAAGCCTCATAACATTGTGCAGACTCTGTTTTTCTGCATATACTGTATTACCATGTGTGTTTGCATAAGTTTCAATAAATTGCTGCACATGTTTCCCATTGTCCTATCAAAATATAAAGAAATAAGGGATGGCTCAAGACTTCTGCAAAGCGTTCGAATTTGTGTGACGGCAGTATAGTTTTTTTTGAGGTATGCTTAGTTAAGTTAGGAGGTATGCTTTGCAGATGTATCTGATATTACCATATTGAAGGTATTTGGAAAAAAAAAAACATGCACACACATTCTTAATGTTCCTGGAGAAACATTGCAATTAATGAGTCACAATTCTGGAAAAAAACCAACCATAGTCAGGGGAGTTTCCCTTTAGTGCATAATGGTAAATGGCCTTCCTTCCAGAAAGGCTGCCTATGGTGGGTCTTTACACACTTGCATATTCAGCCTACTGGTGATGTATGCGTTTCAACTACACATTATTACAACACATTATTCAATTATTAATTAAATTCTGCAGATTCGGTTAATTAAAGGGAGCATTTAATACATAAAACAGCAAGTATCTTATCTGTAATGAAAATCTGGCAAAATTTTAAAAAAATTCGATCCTTTTATTTTCTTTACTGCTTGTGAAATTAAAAGATTTTTCTTCTTCTCTGCTGCAGACCTTAAGCTATAGGCCCAAGATTTCTCCTGTAAAACCACCTACCTAATGCATGCACATGGGGGAAAGGCCACATATGAAGGAGCCCTTTGTGAGAGAAAAATGAATATAATTCTATGCAGTTTGATTAAATCATAATGTGGCAGGTAATGAATCTTCACCTTTGCAGTTCCATTACTCATTGGAGTCATGTTATCAGGTCCTAAATATAACCTCATTACATATTCCATTTCTACCAGTTTGATTCAGAAAGACAAAAAAAAAAGACAAAAAAAAAAAGCTCCTTTCTGAACGTCAGGTGTATATTTCACTTTACTGTTCACACTCCTTTCCTTTTCTCATTCCTTTCACTCCATCTCCTTGAGTTATGGCCAGCAATCACATATACCAGCCAGATAAAGGCGACTTTTGCAACATGAGTTGGAAATAGATGAGAGAACCAGGGTGAAGCACTTCAATGGAAGGTTCAATTATTTTGATGGTTGGTCTCAGGACATTTTTTATGATGACACTCATTTATTCCCAGTAGTGCTCTGTGGAGACTCACTTACATTTTCCTTACTCACTCAGCATAACATATTCAAAATCAGCACCTAATACTGGCCCATATAATCTAATTCCTAAATTTCCCGTTATATGATAAAGTTCAACTCCAACTCTTAATCCATCTTCAAATGACCCTGTGTACCTCAGCCACAAACATCCAATTAAGCAAGGTAAATCTGTAATTAGGATGGTGCATAATGAACTTGACCCCTGAGGTGGGGCAGATGATGTCCTAACTAAAGATGATGAGCTAATCTGTTTCGACAGAAGAGTCAAAGGTCACCGATGAAGCTCAGATACGAGACAGGCCTAATGAATAACAATTGCTGGATTAACTGGAAGCCAATCCTTGATGGGGGGAGATTTGGCCAGTAATGACCCCTCAGATTTGCACATTGAAAATGGCGGTAATGATGTCATACAGACTGGAAGATGGCCTTATTTTTGAGTTTTTAACCAAACTGATTCTCTGGACTGATATCTCACACCTAAAAGTAGTTTTGCAAAATAAAAAGAAGTATTGTTGGGACAATGGAATACACACTTTCTTGCCCTGTAACATAGCCACACACACAAACGGTCACATATAGTAGGCTAAGTCCAAAATTACATCCTTTCACTACCACAAGTTTAATTAAAATTTAATGGAGTTATGCACATCTGAGAACTGTTCAGTTGTGGAAGACTGAGACTGCTCTATAATCTCTAACAAGGAAATCTCAAGTCTTATGTTTCACTGCTGAATAGAATGAACCATTAACTAGATGTCCAAGTAACCAAACAATAATAAACTGACTTATTTCTGAACATCAGCACCTAACTTGGTGATGCACATAAGAAAATGATGCAGTTTGATCCTGTTCAAGAAGGGATGTGTTGGTTCAAAAATTACAGCTTGCAAGTGTCTCCGCATAAAAATATTTATTAGGCTTCTTTATTGTATTTTCTTTCTTCTTCTGTCCCAACTAGTCCATATGACAGGAACTTTACGACTGTGGTTATCCTGTTATATATTTTTTATATCTTTATTTCACAGTATGAAGCGTGTGTGAAGTGTGTGTGCGTCTGTGTGCACGTGTGCATGTGTCCTTGCTGCAGAGCATCCCTGGGGGTCTCCTCAGCAAATCTCAACAAAGGTCATTGATTGTGGGGGAGGACACACACCCTGCTTTGACCCCTGAGGTCACAGGAGGCCTGTATGATGGAGATACCCGAGAGGGTCAGATAATAGAATAACAATATATATTATGTCTTGTGTTTTATATGCCCTTGTGCACAGCCTGCACACATGCATGAATTCTCCCATTCACTATGTTTGCCCATTTAGAGCATGCATGCAAGTAATTAGTGTAAGCTTACATTTGCTTTGTCTGTTAGCTTGCATGAATCTTGCATTTAAAACTGAGCAGTTCTCCTGCGGCTGGATGGATGTGTCGCAGATAATTGTGTTTGCATCCCTGATTCTGCACATAAGAGAGGAAATCCTTGTGTCCACAACCCAAATATTGCTTTCTGTTTATCCTATGGATTATAAACTGCAGATAATTAGAGATAACAAGCTTGCTTATAGAGTCTGTCAGTGTTGCTTCTATCACCGGGCAATGGTGCCATTAACCTTTCCATTTCAAATGTGAATATTTGTTTTTGTCTTAGACAAAAATGGGAAACTCAAGAAAAATATTATATATATATATTTTTTTTTTTACTTAAGTGCTTACACCAGTTCCATTCATTTTAAACAATATATTCTTTTGAATTCTCTTTGGTTTGCCTGGTTATTTAAAAGTCTCAGCGGGTTCTCGAAAGAATAAAGAAAGACAAGTGGACACACATACTTACTCGCATGTGCAATCTCCTGTTAAAGAAGTAGTTAGACAGGCGTAAAGTAACAACAACAATAATAAAATATGAAATTAAGCAGCAATATTCAGCATGGATGTAAAACTGGGAACTTTAAACAAAATGCTTTTAAAAGTTTATCTGTAATTTATCTGTAATTTTCTCTCTAAAATGAAATTTATCACTTAAATCAAGTTTAGGTTGTCTTTTGTTTAGATTTTAAAATAGCAAACAACATGTTATTTACCATATTCAGAAGTATATGTGTGAACTGTCAAAATACATGTAATTTCAACAGAATGCAGCAGGTTCTCATATTTGCAGCTGCATCAGACACAAGATGCTTTTATGTGTTAAACACTGAGCAGTGTTCTTCTCTCATGCTTCCCACTTGCCCCTCAGCAACAGATCCACATGCAGGCACGAAAGCTGGACTAATGTAGGTCTAATTGCAGCACTGGAGCCCTGAATCATCTCTTAGAATGTTTTTCAGAAAACCTAATCGTGTGGACAGGCAGAGTGAACTAATTATCTGCATGCTGTTTTCCCAGCCAAAGCTTGTAATTTAGCAGCAATTGACCTCCTGCAGTCTGCCAGCAAATGAAAACATGTAGGCCAGTCTGCTAACGAAGGGCCCGAAGACCCCAGGGTTTGTCCGGACCCTGCTCTGCACCGTGGACACAGAACCCCTCACTTCAGTTCCAATTTACTTCTTCACCACCTCCAGGGGAGACTTCATCGTCCTCACACTGTGTAATGACTTAACGTGTCTGGAGCAGAGGAAAGGCCTGTTGGGAGAACAACTCAATACTGTGATTGTCTGGAAAACAGGATGTACTCCTTTCCAAGGTGGTTCACTGATGGCATGTGGCCTTAATGACTTTAGCTGAAGCGAAGACTGGCCGGTTAGGATTTAAAGTTTTACAAATATTGATCCTTTTAGAGTAGCTTTGACTGGCTGTGTGAGAAGGTACAATTGTATAATACAACCTAAGGTCAAGAAATCACAGCACTGCTTTTGATTTTTTGAAAAGTCATCAAAGAAAAACAAAGAAAAAGAAATATAATCACCCCAGTCATTGTTTATCCACTACTTTATATCTGCAGAAATTATTGGTTTGGTGCATGTTTGTCCATATGATTCTTATTGTGATATTTATCGAGTCTAAGAGGTTTTAGCTTTTTCAGTTAATTATTTCTTGAAATAAGTACAAAGGCAATAACATAAAAATCTGCAATAATGAAGTTGCACCGGGCATATGCCTTTGATGCACACACCAAAGTCTGCTTAAAACATGGCCTAAGGCTGTTACTGGGTGACATGAGTCATTGTTTCTTTCCTCACACAGCATTGTTGCTGTGCTTTGGCCATGTTGTGCAGACAACGTTGCATGATTCCTGTACTAACAACTGCCAAATTACATAGAGTCAGCTAACTGGATACAGTACCAGCATTATAATATAGTGGGTGCTCTTCCAGCATAAAATCTAATGGGCTATTGAGAGGGGTAAGCAACAAGAATACTAATGAGCACAAACAGGACATCACAACACAAAAGTAAGAATGCGACCTATGAAACTTGGCTTATACAAGCAAATACTCTCACTACTTATAATTTCACTTTAGAACTAAATTTAGAGGATAAAATATAGATTGGGATGAATTCTATTAGGTTGTAATATGTATAGTAGCTAATCTGATTCTTGTAATATATATAGGAACAGGAAACATTTTTCTCATTATCCTTTTTGGGTTGGGATCACATGATTTACTCAACCAGATTCCAGCTATTCAGTCTGAAAAGTACTTTGATTGCATTGCAGGTATTTTTACTGATGTACAGTACTTAAGAAAGTTATAAGATCACCTGTCATAAAAACAAGAAGACACAAATTTTTCAAAACTTTAAATTATTGAATTCAATAAACAGAAATCACATTTTTCATGATTTGAGCCAGCACACTGGAAATGTCAGAAATTAATCAAGTGTTAATTTAAGCTTGCAGCCCTTACATTGGGCGGTGGTCTAATACATTTTGTTAAGCACTGTATGCCTTTGAACTGCTGACTGGTGAAATGTCTACAGCACAAATACGTTTTGATGCATTTATCTGCATTTGAGCACATAGACTATTCATGTAAATAGCCATAAATGCCAGTTACAGTTCCACTGCCAGCAGTAAATGTCTAAGCCATAACAGAATCCAAACATGTTTGATAGATGAGGTTATGCTTTGGTTGAGTTGGTGATTTTTTGGGGGGGGTTTACTGTTTCTTCAAACATGTACAGCTATGAGCCATGTGTTCCCATCTTGGGAAATGGAACAATTTGGGGTCAAACAAAATGCAATTTAAAGGTTTTACATTAAAGCTGGGGCTTTTCATGTTAATATTTTCATTAATTTAATATAAATTTAATAATTTAATATTATTAATGCATGTTTTTTATGTATGTTTGGAAGTAGAGTATGCAGAACAAAACACTGTACTCTACTAATACAATATCAGCTTAATACCCTGCCAACTGATAACTCAGTTAGGTGAGTTATCATTTAAACTTGCATGCGGCAGTAAGACGTGGCTTTCTTCCAAATTTTTTTCTCCTGAGGTCCAAGATAAAGCCATAATAATTGTAAACCCTCCCCAAAATAGCATCTTGTCGTACAAGGCATGTTTGTATCTCCCTTGAAGTGATTTGTGCTTTTCCTTGCACTGTATGCCTTATATGTAGAGTTTAACTTCATTACTTTTAGCGGTTGCTTAAGTAAACAAGGGTTTTTTTTTATTAAGAATGAATAACTGCACCACTGTTATGTGCTAATGTGTTTATATATGTGTGTTTGCTGTGAGGGGTGAGTAAGTTCACCACAGACACGTGGTCAATGGTACAGTTACTGTTACTACATTTTATTACAGGCAGTTTGCAATGCCAGTAACTGGCTGACACGAGAGACATCTGTCATCAACATGCAGAACAATAATAACAATGAAAAAAGGATTCATGAATAATCTTCAGACTGGAAAAAGTCATTCAAAGTCAAAGTCATTAATATTGCTCCAATCCCCTGTTTCTAATTAAAATCAAAGGATTTCTGCAGTTTTGTGACTGTAATTCTGGCAACACTCAATTACTGTATTCTGTTCATTTCTTTGAAACCATTAAGAGATGCCCACCCTGTTTTATTGAAAATTTCTTTCTCGTCGTTTATCCATTATTTGTTGATTTCATGCATTTCTGAGTGTTGAAGCCAATATACAGTCCCCCAGATGTTCCTTTTTGTGCACCAATAAAGGGGCTAAAACCCCTTTCTGATGAAAAAGTAGGGAATTCTTTCTTTTTTAGTGATGGAGTCATAAATACAATTTTAACCATCTGCCTATTATTTTATTATGCTGAATTAAAAGTAAGCAGGTTACAGATAAAGCAAGGGTCAAGCCTTGTGTCACTTTACATATTGGTGTAACATCACACAAAATATGTAATGCAATGCAATAACATGCAAAGTGATTTTCCAATGTATGAATGCTTTCCATATCTTATAGTGAAAAAAATACCAGGTATCTTTTAATACCTTTTACATTTTTGAAATAATTTCATTAATCCCTATATCCCAACAGCATCAGTGAATGCATGAGTTATAAAACAAAATAGCTGGGGTTTTTTTTGTTGTTAAAAAAAAGATTGTAAGCCACTTTAGGCATTGTTGTGAAATTGATTCAACATCTGCTTACAAAGCACCTGTGGAATAATGTTAGCATTTATGTTACATATGTTAGCATTTATGTTAGCATATGCTATGGTTTATGAGAGCAGTTTATTTTATTTTATTTTTCAACAGGCGCTTGTTTTATCCATAAATGACACTCTAAAGGAAGTGAAAAACCAAAAAGGTGAAGTTGTGCAGGACAGCATAACACTGAGTTAGAGAAGGCCTCAACACGATTCAGGTAATGATTCTAAATGTATTGTAAAAACAATGCTCATTACTCTAAGACTTTCAAGGATATTAACCTACACTGACAGTGCTGTACTGCAACGTTTATCATATTATTTCCATTTTGATTGCTTATCCCAGGGTCTTATCATAATAAACAATATGATGTACAGACCATCGTTCACATTTATAATTTAACAGTTTGGAGTTAAAAGCATCAAATGGCAGTTCACATTCTACAGTTTTAATCTGCCTGCCTATAGCTTTGCAATGTGAGGACGAATGTGGATCGGTCTGTTTACTTCTGCACCGTCTCTGGCCAAAACACCTCATGAATGTTGCAAGTAACTGTCAGTAAAACAATGTTTATTTGCGGCATTTCCCACGAAAGTCATTGTTCATCATCCGCTGCTCAAAGTAAACATTTGTACACTGAAGTGAGACTTACGGTGAAGCAGACTGTACAAAGTACGGCATGCTGGTATTGTAATCAGAGGATGTAGCTGCATCCTTGTCAACCTGCGGACATATTCCTTATGTTTGCTCAGCTTCCGCTGTATAGAGCTGCCAGTCCTGATTAGTTCTGATTGGTTTCATTTGTTCCTCTGTGTTTAGACATCAATCACAACACTTCCTTTCCTGAGATTCAGTAATCTCGGCTGCCTCCCGGCAGCAGAGATTCTGGTTATATTTCGTGTGTGAATCTGTTTGTGCTTGTCTGTGTATATGCTTGGTTTGTAACTGCGCTGGTGGTCTGGTGTAAATCTATAGGTGATCAGAGAGAAACAAACAGAACATAAATGGCTATGAGGGGTGAAGGTGGGAGTCTGCATGTTCCTAGTGGAAAGCTGTCTAAATTTTGGCCCACTGTTCTGGCAGGATGCCTGCATATGTTTTAGCCTGCAAGATTTCAGCCAGCATGTCAGTTTTTCCATATGTTAAGCTAAATACCAGCCAGCCATATCGAAGAGGTTGTCACTGATTGATATTACAGTGACTGTCATCTGATGAGCTAAACAGGAATTGATTACAAAAATGTGTCTATGAACTTGTTAGACAATTACTAATATAACTCTTACTATAGTGGTGATGTGGAGTTGTAAATTGAGTGTCAGATTTCTACTCTAACATCAATAAAAGCATTGAAAATTACTCCTGCTGAAACTAAGATATCAAACTAACATATTCAAGCATATTTTTTTGCAGAACTTCAAGTTTACTTGGATTGATCCAATATTTGTGTGAAACCCGTTGAAGATATCAGAGTAACTCTGTGGCTGTTTATCCTTGAACAGGCATTTTAACAATCTGACTGCCCTGATTGCTGTTATTTTGGAATGGGAAAAAATGGCAATGCCCTTCCTTGGATGGCCCACAGTATGATTTATTACTTTGTTAAGAAGCAAAATAATCCTTCTTGAAGTTCTCGGCTCCCACTCAATACCTTGAAAGAAAGAGGGATGGGGTGTTAGGATGCAACTTTTGGCAAAACAAAGGGCGTGATTTTCCATGAAAGCCTGAGGAATGGTGAGGCGGGAGCCTGGCAGAAAAATAAAATAAAATGGAGCAGTAGTGTATTAAAGTGAGATCTCTGACATGCAGCTCAATTCTTCAACCTGGCAAGGCTTGGAATGGCCTTGACTTTGAAGGATAGGAGGCAGTGAGGGAAGGAAGTGAAGAAAGACAGGACAAACCATGTGTGGAAAAAGGGGATGGTATTACCCTTCTTCGTTTAACCACACAGGTCAACTGAGGACTGTTTTTTTTTTTTTTCGCTCAGTGCAATTACAATGCTGTTCTCTGTGAAACTGCCCATGTGGTTCTGGCCCTGGCATACTCTCCAATGGATGGGAGGAAATAAAGGATGGGAGGACAGTGGAAGTATAACACTGGGTTGGCAAATTGAGCAGAATCTAAGTGGTGCCTGAGTACTCTGGCAGACAGCATGGCACCTCTAATCACATTGAATCAATCCTCTGTAGAAAGCCCAAGCCAACATCACTACCAAACTCCACCAGTCTCTCACCAGTGGTGTGCATGAGAGGGCTCGTTGAAGCTAAATTTGAAGATAGTTGTGCTCTGACCCAAGACTATTTAGCAGAAACATCTTGACTCAGAGTGATGCTGAAAACCTAGTTCAAATATTTGTTACTTTTAGGCTAGACAATTGTAATTCTGTATTATCACGCAATTCTAAAATCTTCCTGAAAGGTCTTCAGTAGATTCATAAAGACACAGTGAAATTAGTAGAGGGGACTGGAAGGAGAAATTATATTTCTCCCATACTGGGTATTCTTCAATCACTCTTTGTTAATTCCAGAATTTAAATTTAAATTCTTCTTCTAACATTAAAAGTTCTGCTCCCACTTTGGACAGACATCCTCTCGACTTTTAAGCTTAGGTTTATAACAGCGCAAGGACTCAATCGGTTGACCTTGAACCATCCCTTGGTTCTGTTGCTATAGCTTCAGGCTGCTGTGGGACTTCCCATGACACAGTAAGGACTTCTCCATTTTTCACTCTCCATGCATTTATTTGCCACTATTGCATGCCATCACTGCATTTTCTTCTCTCTCCCATAGTGTGCGTCTACTCTTTGTCTCTTTATGTCCTTCTTTTCTCTCTTCTCTTACTGCAGGTCCATCTAAAGTTGTGATCATCACAGCCTCCAAGGCTCAAAACTGATTACTAATATTTTGATTATGCTATAACGGTATTGAAATCTTTTCACTTTGTTAGAATAAGCACACTGTGTTCCATGTACAACAATGTTTTCAGTTGTTGTAGCGTTCACATTTTATAACAGATTTTTTATTTTGGTAAGTAACACATTTTTGAATAGCAGACCTACTTTTATGGTTTCCTTTTATTGTGTGAATCCTATTTCTTTTTGCCAAAAATCAAGGTGTTTGGATTGTAAACCTTTCAGTTATAAACAAACCCTGGTAAGTGTGTCTCACAACTGACATCTCCCTGTAAGAATGTATCTCATACACTATTAGCCTATTAGTCCAGCTGATAGCAATCAGAGGACTATCTTAAGTTTAAAACAAAATCTTGTCAGAGTAGTTGTAACTTTGTAAAACAACATCTTTGTTGGCGTGTCAACTCATTTGAAATTAGTGAAACATTGTTTTATGTGTTAATGCCATCCCTTGTTAGACACTCCACTGACCTGAGATAATGACTAAAGAAAGGCACCAATAGTCATGTGCATTGTTGCACAGATTGCGAAAGAAAAGAGCACATTTGGCTTAAGGCCAGCCCCAATTAATGACAGCAGGTCTGCTGAGAAGTTACAAGAAAATAGTCACTTGGAAGCAAGGTAATGGATGCCATGATGCTAAGCTTGTGTGTCAGAGAAATTGTGCCACTGGGCCTGTGTCACAACACTTAAGTCTGTCTAACATGCATTCGTGTGTATATTAGCTTGTGTATACACGCAAGCCAGAGACATCAGTTCAGTGCACTGTGTCCTGACACTGACACGAGACGCTTTCTGCATGTTTTTGTTTTAGTGCATGCCCTTCTCTGTTGTTACCCTCTGAACCAACAGTGATGCAATGTTGCACTTTGGGATTATAATAGGATTTTTACTGTATGTTCACTTAAGCAAACTAGATATGCTATACACAAGGAAGGTACTTGCACAATTTTCACATGGGAAAAGTATGCAAATAATTTGTGTGATGGGAATAGTGCTATGATTATTGGGCCAAGTCCATAAAGACTTGCTGCTTGTCAAGCAAAATTGGAAGCACAAGTTGGAAGTACAATTACTTTAATTACTTTGACAAAGTAGATTTATTTGTTTGTACTGGGCACATAAGACTTAAACAGAGGCCTTAATAAATCTTAATCTGAATCATTTTATGCTGAGGCTGAATTTTTATCCATATTTAAGTAAAGTTTGTTTACCCGCGAATGTTTATATAACCTCTTACCAAATCTAAGCATCTAACCCGTGCACTGATTTGGAGGTAAGTTAATTAACTGTAGCCACTGAATTTCAAGCCTGCAACAAGCCTAACAAATATTAGCTCACTAGTTCTGAATGTGTAAGCCTCAGTCACACAGGCCTAGTGACGTATCGGCAACCAACTGACAACCAGGAATGTCTGTGCACTTTTGAGAGGTTGCTGAAGGTTGCTGGCAGTCACTATGAAATCAACTGCTAAAGCCCCATTCACACAGGCATAGTGACCCATGGTAATCATTAGTGCCTAGAGAAAAGCGTCTATCCCGTGAAAAGCTGGTGAGTGCTAGGAGTCATTAGCATGAAATTAGTCACAAAGAGGTGTTTTGGTCACAAATAAAACAATCATAAGAAAGTTTTTGATGTAGCACCTCTTTGCAACTGATTCCACCATTCTTTATAAGGTGACAGCAACCTCCAGCAACCACACACAAATGGTCAGGGAATGCACATTTTCCCCTAGCAAACTGAGGTTGCTGATCATTCCTCTAAGGTATATCTGTAGCAGAGACACTGTACCACTGTAGCTCAGTTAATGTTAGATGTATATGAATCTGGACCTCACTCAAGATTGTGCTAGGTAGGAGTAAATAGCTAATCTACTTTGCAATGCAACCAATTTTTCCTGTATCCCATTTGAGTGGATAAGAGAAAATGAGCCTTAGAGGTCTAAGAAGCAAGCTTACTGAAAAATAAAGGTTTTTTTAATTAGATTAATATTAGTTCTGTCACGTTTAATGACATAAATAGTTGTTTATATTATTTTTGTGTTGCATAAAAAAACATCAAGATTTTAGTCACCATATTAAAATCTGTGGAAAGCTGTCAGAGTGTTTTTTATATATTCATAATTGATTATTTTTTACTGGGCAAATACTGGGCAGTTGTGGCTCAGGAGGTTGCCTACTAAGGTTGGTGGATCGATCCCCAGTTCCTCTAGTCCACTTGCTAAAGTGTCCTTGGGCAAGATACTGAATCCAAAGTTGCCCCCAGTGCCTCCATCGGAGTTTGAATGTGTGAGTGTTGAGTTAAAAAATGGCCTGGGCATAGAAAGGTGGGTGTATGAATGTGTATGTGACTGAGGCTTGTGCTAAAAAAGTGCTTAGACCTCTTAAAGCGCTACATCAGCAGAAGTTTATTGGTCATAGGCGTATGCAGCAAAGATACAAATACCTTTTACACTGAAGTTGTTCTTAATTTAATTTAATGTAATTTAATTTACTGTGGACACCAGTAGTGCTTGGTTTTGACCATCACAAAAAGGGATCAAATTCTAAAATTTTGAGTCACTAAACAAATCACTTGTGATATTTTTCCAGAGAAGAAGAGGAGTGGAAAGCTGTCTTCCAATGGAAACCACCTTTAGTCATTGTGGGTTTCCTATCCCTGTGCATCTTCAGTAAGACATTTGGACAAGAGAAAACAAGTATGTTACAACACAGTTAACCCGTGTGCACAGAAAAGATAATCCTCACATTTCAATTAACAATTGAGTATAATTAACATGCCAAGAATACATCATGGTATAGCACAAGTCCCAAAATTCACAGCAAATTTTGGATCCTCACTTCTGACCTGACTATTCGCATTTCAGACACACTCCTTTCTAACTGCTTACCTGAAAAGGCATCTAATCATCCATAGAACCATAGAATGCAAAGCAAAAAATATCTCCTAATTGGGCACAGTTGCTTCATTTTTCATGTTTGTTTGTGCCTTGCAATTAGGAGCATTTCAGCTGCCAGTTGGACTGTATACTGTGTTTTTGAGGATGAGTACATGCTTCATAATTTGAATCACAGTGTATTGCAATCATCCATATATTAGACTGGATCAAACACCCTCTCCTCCCTAGAAGTTCAGATATGCAAGAATAATTCATTTATGCATTCACCCGAATGAAATGAAAACTCAAAATACCCATGATAAGCAGCTAGCTCTCAAGAAAGAGAGAGAAAGTTGTATGATTATTCTTTTCACAGAAATATTTGTAGCACCATAGGAGGTTGGAGCCAGAAATATGCGTGTTGATAAATTCCTATGATGAGATTCAGAAACAGCTGGCTGCTCAGGGTAATTTTCTGGTTTGTTGTCTTCTCAATACTTCCCCCACACTCTCACATGAGGTGAACACGCACACATTCACTCTTACACACACATAGATATGACGCAGAAGAGAGGCGAGAGAGGCAAGTTGAAGTTCTCCAAAGTCCATACATGGATTCCTTCAGTGGTTTAGCTTACAGCTATCTTGAAGCAATGTCCAGCAAAATAGTCTAATCCAGGCAAATTGATGTAATCTCAGTTTTTTCTTTGTAGAGGAAAAGATGAGCCGGAGACACTTAGTCAGGGAAGTGGTGTAGGCTAAAGACAGTCAGGCCACACCTCAGGCCAGGCCAGAAACCAGACACTAAATCACAAAGACTTGCTCAAACTCGTATTCAGCCACAGAGCGTGCTTGTTAGCAAAAGCTTGCGAATCCTTCCCCAGAATCATTTCAAAATGACTTAAACAAGACAGGAAGAGCATCAGACATGTTGTACATGAAAGAGTTGCTGTGATGACTGATGAAGGTTTTCCCACTCAGTGCTCTGGTTAAATGTGCTACAAATACATTGCGCTGTTTCGTGTGTGTCATAAAGCAAAGGAGCATAATGACACAGAGTCCATTACACACGGTATTTAGAGATTAGACTAACACTGTGGTTTTGTGGTTTGAGTTGTGCTGATGGTAACCATGTGTTTCCAGAGGATATACATACTTTGACTGTGCTGACAAATAATACACTAATGCTTGCCAGCATACCTGTTCCATGATGAAGTGCCATGTGGGTTTTACGGGAACAGGCTCGGTTATGATCAGCAAAGCTAAGAGCCTTCGCCTATACTTTACTGTAGCTTTCAATAATTCCTAAATGCTTTCATGTGTCAGAACTTTTGGCAGATCATTTATTTCTTCAAAACACAAATCTGGCAAACAAATTGGTTCAAATTTCGAGAAAAGAAAATACAGTGATTAGGCTTTGTTTTCAAGAGCTTAAGCTTAGAAAGACATAGCACAGGCACATTGAACTGGTTGTACTTAATATCATAGAAGTGTTATTGTATTCATTTGTATAGCTAGAAAAGCATGGATACATTCAACTCACTCGCTGTGGGAAAGATACAATGTGTTATTATTCATACATGGCTGTTTTTATCTGAGTGTGCAACTTAATTTGATGAGTAAGCATTTTGAGCGTCATCAGCAATGTGTAATCATGGATGTGACAACCTCTTATTATGAGTTGAGGTGATTATTTTCAACCGAACAAACACAATCACCCTCAGTCCGAGAAGCACACCAATTATTCACTTGCTCACATCAGCAGCTCAGCATCACTTTCCCTCGAATGTTTTACTTTTGAGTTCTGTGGCAGAGTTTTTCTTGCTTACGCATGAACAACTGCAGTTTCTATAAAGCTTTTAATGATCCATAACTGCCCTGTAAATGTGTGTTTATTGCTGCATTCAAAGCCCCATCCAGTATGAAAAGGTGGAGGTTTTGCACTTTTTCGGTCAACAGCGTAGCCAAAGGCAGTATTAAATCTCATAGCTTGTTAAAGTTGTTAGATGATAAGAAAAGTTTATCTTTGCTTCTGTGAAATACCATACATACTGATTCACTGTTAAAGTAGTTGAAATATATTGTGGTTGAGAAGTTTGACTAATGAATAACTATATTGTACGAAATGTCTAGCTGGGTTTCCAGTGGGCTTGTAATTTGCATTTTATGCATAGTAGCACACTCAAGAGTGTTGCCACAAACAAAACAACATTCCCGTGAGACCTCGAGTAAGAACTTAGCCCGGACATTTATAATGTTTCAACACAGGGTCTTAGTAACGCAGTTGGGATTAAATTTGTAGCTGTGCACCACACCCATAGGCTTGGTTTTCACCAGGCGTGCCAAATTGTTACAGCTCCACAGGCAAGACTAGAAGCAGATGACAGAAACTAGGGTAGTTTAGGTCTACAGTCTTGGAAAAAGATGTTATTATTAGGATTTTCACTTTACATTCTGTTCTGTTTTAGCTTTAGCTAGGACTTGTTTTGCATCATCTGTCAAAGGGCACATTAATTTTGATGCCATTCTGTATCTGCAGCACTTTCTTCTGTGTCAGACGCCTATTCATTTTCTTTAGACGGCTAAATCAACCTTCAGTGTAAATGTTCAGTCTGCAAGAGTGTAATTTGATGAATAAGTGCTGAAATAATCATATTAATGTGATGTAATTAGGACTCACGTGACACTGTTCAGTGTCACTCAGTGCTCCAGCTGTCTTGCTTTTTGGCTCAACAGCTTGAACTGTTGTTCAGGTAACCTTATAAGCAGCCATGATTAATTAGAAAGGAACACCTCATTTTGTAGCTTTGGCAGGATTCAAGCAACAAGTGTGTGTTTGTGCATGCGTGTATCTTCACAAGACTTAAACCCAATACACTTGCACGATTCACCCATCTTTGTTTTTACTGATGTGAAATGTTTACTTGATCACTGTGTCTTTTACATGTTTATGGTGTGCAAATATTCATAGACACTTTGTGCCTTTGCATTTATATATACATACAGGCACGTGTGAGTATCAAAAATAAAAAGTGCAGCAACAGTCTAGACAACAACAGCAACAAAGATGCACCAATGAAAGTGAGAAGTCTGTAGAGCCATTAGCCAATTAGCAGCTATTATGGAAGCTGTGCAATGCTGATACACACTCACGCACACAACTTCAGGGCCTGTACTCCATCATCTGTATAATTAAGGTGCTTTTCTCCTGAATATTTTAGTTAAGTGTCTCTGCAACAGTGCAGCAACAAGCCTTCTTTGAGCTGTCTTCCCACTGAAGTATGCTGCTCTCAGAGTGAAACCATCAGAAATCACACAGAGTACACAGGCGTGATTACAATTATTCATTCGATGACATTATGTTGGTCAGACCTTAACATTGAACATTTTTACACTGAGATTTAAAATGCAATCTAACTACACTGAAAGAATAATCAGTGGAAATACAGAGTTTTATTACTGATTCCTTCTAAGTGGTTATTGTTTATTAAAACTAAATAACAGAGATGCAAAATGCTCATGAAAACTTTTCAAGTAAAGAATTTAAAAAAGAGTGGATTTGTTTTGGAAGTGGAGTGCACTGCCATCCAGGTCTCATTTGGCATCGTTATAAAACCTGCCTTGGGGGGGGAGGCATGTGTGTTGGGGGTGTGCAGAAGTTTAATCCTAGCAGATGGAGGAGGATTGGTATCCAAGACAATACTGGCAGAAGGAACGCTATAGGGAGCGAGATGGGAGTAAGGACGCTGTCCTTCAAAGGTTGAAGAAAGCTGATTCTAATATGAACACACTGTTGTATCAGGACAGAGCCGTCTCCACGTAGCCCACAAAACACAACCCTTTCATTCACTTGAGCTAATTATCTCAAGCAGTATTTGGTCTGGACTCTTATGTTGCAACACCATGAAATGAGTTTATTATTACAGTAAAATTAGTGATCAAGTGCTTCACAGGAGGTTTTTCTTTTCTATTTTTTCCCCCTGTGGAAACAATAGATTTTTCACATATGAAGTCAAAACAGCTTTTCAATTTGAGTTGAGTTGGAGATTACATGCACATGATCATTATTTTACATATTTATTTATTTTGCGTATTATAAAATCATAAAGGAGTGCAGAAGTAAATATAATTAGATTAGTTATGGATTCATATTCATTAAATTTCAAGAACATGAATCATTGGGGCAGTTTTAAACATTTACAGCCAACTCCTTGAATGTCTCCAAAACACAGTCGAGGCCGTGTGTGTGTGTGCATATGCATGTGTGTGTGTGAGCGAGAGAGCAGAGAGAAAAGTAAAAGGAGAGGGAGGAATCTTTCTTTCTGAGTTTCGGAAAGAAAGTTTCTGTCAGCATGTTTGGATTTTTGTGTCTCCTCGTGACAAAACCTCAATGCCATCAAGGAGACCACGCTGTTTCCTCGCTCTCTAATTACCGGCTCTTATGGTCTAGCCTTGTTTAGTTGTCCTACAGTAAATAAACCCTTATGTCAGACTGTTTAGTTTCGAGCAATTCTTTAGCTAAATATGCTGCCAGGTAGGACTGAGTTTTTGTGTACATTCTTTTAGAGGAAAAAAATATCCACATCTATGTCACTGTGTTCCTTGTTGCTAACGTATACGTAGACATGCGTGAGTAAGGCTTTTAGCTGTAGCAAATTCATGACGGATTTGCTTTCCCAAGGGAGAATCCTCAGGCATGTGGGAAGTTATGTGTTTGTCATTTTGCTAGTTAATTAGTTTGAAATGGTCGGTACGCAACAGCAACACAAGCCGCTCTATGACAGTTTACGTCTGTATAAAACTTAATTGCATCAGCAAATTATTTTGAGGGAAGCCAGTTACTTTTTTAATGAATCTAATAACAAAATGCTTTTAACTAACATTTTCATAAAGCCACACATATGCATCAGTAATATATTCATTGACAATATCTCTTTTTACATTTGTAGCAACTTAAGAAAAACTATTTGATATTTAAGATTACATTTATTTTCTTAAACTTAAAGTGTTTTTGTCATGCAAACCTAACCACAGAGGGAACTCCCAGGTTTCCTTGTGTGGTGAGAGTTGTGCAACTTGTGCACACCTGACATCCACTCCTTATCACCCCCTGCTGACAACACAAACCATGCCAGTTCATTCATTCACATAACAAGGTTAACCAGCCAGCAATTATGTTGCAACCAAATGTAATCATAAGTGAAAAAAAAGAAAACAAAAAGTAGGGAACAGGTTTGAATAACAATACCCACTTTGGCTAAGTAGTCAGAGAAAAGAGGCGAGAAAGAAGAGGAAAGACAGAGAGAAGCGGGGAATAAAAATAAACCATTTCCACACTGTTTCATTTACAAGTAACTGTTTTTTTTAAATTAAAAAAGTTAAAAACTAGCAGAAATTCCTTGTCTCAATAAAAGTTAATTGAAATGTCATGTCTCAAAATACAGATGGAAAGACAGAAAGGAAGGAAACTTTTGCACATGTTTACTTTATATGGGATTAAAAAATGCATAAGTGTTTCAGAGGGGGAAAGACACCAGTTCTTTCTGTCTTCTTTCTGTTTTTTTTTTTTTTTGGCATCATTCTGTAACTGATCTCGAACCAGGAACATCCCCTGGACAGTCCAAAGCATTAGCTTGCAGCAATTTTACTAGATTGGGCTGGAAATTGTTTATATGTCTTAAGCAATACTTTGAATAGAGCAACATAGTGTTGCACTGCAGTATTGGTCCTTTGACTTTAGTTAAAGACTTTTTGTCCAACACTGGTTTTGCGCTACATGAGTGGACACAGATTTAACCGATACTTGTGCCATAGCAGAAACAAGCCAGTCAAGAGTCATGCAGGAAAACATAGGAAATTAATGATAAACTGAAGAGCATGCCGATTTCTGCAGCAGCTCCATATAGTTTGAGGTTTTGCTGATGGGAACCGTTTATTGACAGTGTTAACAGAGAACAATAGTCACATTTAACAACCAGTCTTTTTCCTATTTATATCAAAACAAACTCATAAAACAACTGAAAAATCTGCCCCAACATGATTTATAAATTTGGCTTTGTCACCCCCACCCACTAAAGTGTGACAGTATGAGAGGACATGATCATGAGTGGATGTGGAAAGACGCCTTGCTCTGCTTCACTCTGTCATGGCTGGTCATTCAGACTTATCAGAGCCATCTCTCTCTAAGGGTAAGCGTGGGGGGATTTACCACATGAACCATAACCCAATTATTCATTGGTGCAAATCCAGGAAATGGAGGGGCAGTTGGGTTTTTGTTTAGTTGTGTAGTTAGACACACTCAACTGAACACATTCTTCATACGATAAGAGTGAATGCTCCATGTGTGATGCTGTAATTAACGTCTTTTCCCAGCATAAAGATTTCCTTTCCTTGATCTTAGATCACAGACGTTCACGGGGAATTGGTTGCATCTGTGAAAAACACGAAGGTTTTTGTAATCAGATGCTTCGACTCCCTTTAATCAACTTTTAATCAATTAGACACCATCAGCGAATTCAAGAAGGGGAATATATAATCCTGTCTATACTACGTTGTTTTCAGTACATTCAAAGAAATATTGCACCTCCATTCAATTTCTGGTCGCAAGCTGACACATGGTACTGTCAAACAAATGTTACTTTAAAAAAAAATATTAGTATTTCTCTTTAATGGATGCATATAAAAATATTAGTTGTGTTCTTCTAGTCCACATGAGTATAATATTGTAAATAATCCTTCTAAGAAAATAAAAGGATGGGGGGAAAGGGTGAAAAGTTGTGGTGCTGGCAATGGTAAGAAAGCCTCCGTGGTATGATGTTTGGTGTGGGGGGGATAGTGTTACATGCCAGCAGCCTGCTGGCTTCTCCTCCTGCTGTACGCTGCGCGTATGGAGGAATGTGCCGTCTGAGAACCACAGGGAGGAAGAGAGTACTGACAGCAAGCAATAATCACAGTCAGCTTTTCTGTTTGTTTGTTTGTTTGCATGTATGTTACTGCATAAGAAGGCCAAGTCTTGGAGGCTTCAAAGCTGCTTCTAAAAAACATCTGTTCTATGAGTTTGGAACGCTATAACAGCCTTGTCAGAACACATGATGACTTACAATTGCGGCTTTAAATCAATATTTTCCTCCATCTCATACTGGATTGTTCCACTGGCAAGAGTTCAAGATGGACAAGCGCTCATTGAGAAGAGGGGGGAAAAAATGCTGGAGTGGATAGATGGGAGGCACCCATTGCATTCTTCCAATTCACCACAATCAGAAACAGATTTCCAGCAATTAGTCTGAACTAACTTGCAGGTTTATTGACTAAAAACATAGTGACAGTGCCTCTCAGACGACCAAATGAAAACGATAACTACTAATTATGTTTGACTGTCAGAATGACGATCCTTTAAATGCCAAGTTATAATCTTAGTCACTTATATTGAGAATATTGAGAATTGAATTTGTTCACATTCTTTTCATTCTAATGGGAGTTTGCCATTTTTAATTGTGCTCTTTTGTGGCAGCAGTGACTTTGGTGTCTAAAAATGTTTAAAGTTAAGAAATAAAATCCTTTCCAGATTTGAGCGTAATTCTTCTAATATTCTACAAACATGCAGAATGAAAAAATAAAAGGAGATTCTGCCGTGAAGCTCAAGCCTGTAAACTGTGAGCCCAGAATGACCATCCTTTGAATTGATTGCTAGCTGTGGGGCCTCTTGTATTAATCTCTTTCAGTGTGTAATAAGTGAATTAGTGGGATGTAGAAGATGATGTATGACAAAGGCTGGCATGTCTAAAACCTGCTGTAAATCCACATGCCACAGTCACTTAATAATGCAGTCAGAGACCTCCTGGCATCATTCTTCACTGTATCCATTGACAACCTGAAGCTCATAAATTTCTCTGGTGGTTTTTTAAGCTGACTGCTAAGGTATTATTTTTTTCTAACATTTAGGTTAAATATACTGCAAACTAACAACTGATTTACTGAAGGATGGTTTAACATCCTACAAGCTACATAACTCACTGAGCTTGACACATGGCGAAATTAAAACTGCTTTCCTTGATTTGCAGGATTGTTATATATGTGCAATAATTTAATGGAGTAAATTTTATTCTAAAGCTGTGAAATGTATAGGTTTGTTCACATCACATTTAGCTGTGTGTTCAGTGGTTTGTTTTAAAGTTTAGTTTAATTCAGTGACTGCATATTATTATCATTACTTAAACTGGGTACTATATTCCTTAGCAGCCTTATTTATAAATTAAACCTTCAATAGAGGCTAAAACAATATTTATTTTTATTTGATTTAAGATGGATGTATGACAGGATAAAAGATATTTCATGAGTAAACTGATAAAATGATTTATATTCAGGAGCAGATATTTCAAATCCAAGTGAAGCAGCATTGTTTCTCTGTGTGTGCTATGTCCTTTAACTTTTCCCATACATCACAAGCCTTCAACCCCCCACCACAACAGCTGGCGTCTCAGCAAGTGCCATGACGTTACACTGCCACCCCAGCCTTTCAGTATACGTCAAGTATTGTGGTGTCAGGGGCCCCTAATGGCCTTCAAAGTAAAATTCAGACAGTAGAACGAAATACACATACAACATATGTCCTTCAGCACAAAGATAAATAAAACTTCATCCTACTGTGGGTGAGTATTACAACATGGAAAACAGTATAAACAAATAGGTATTTTGGTTCTTCAGAATTATATGTTTATATAGTATGAATAATAGGTTAAACATAGCTATAAGCTTAAATATAACATAAATTTGTCAATGTTATATTACAAAACAGCCGCATAATATGACAAAACAATTGTTTTTGTACCCTTATTTAATAATCCTGTGTGACTCACTGTTCTTTTGCACTTTTGCAGTGCTTTACAGTTTTTGCCAAAGCAGGATCGACACCATAACATCACACTGTTGTCTGCCCCAGTTTCCAGTTTAAAAACAAGAGGGCACTAAAAGTCAAAGCTTAAACCAAAATGAATAAATAAATTAAAGTAGGGCCTTTAACCACAGACTTTATGTTATTTATTGATTTATTTAATAAATAAAGTTTCTCATGGTGCTTATGTGGCTTTGTTTAAACACGGGCTCACGCTGAATTTTCATTCATAATAGTAACTGAGCCAAATGTAATCCATTATGACCAGATATTTTGGGAGAGAATAAACACTCTTTAAGTGTAAGGAAAGATTTGGTAAAAGAAAACATAGTGCAGACTGTTGTTTCTAGATAAATCCACAAGGTTTATCTCAGCCCCTGCTCTCCATTCGAAGTGATTCATGTTACAGATTTCGGTGAAATAGACGACAAAATACGCTGAACAGCTGAATTTGTCATTCTTTTTTTTTTTTTAAGACGCCTGTGGTAGAAATTCTAAAATGACCTGTGATGAACTTGAACGCTGTTTTGATGTCTGTTAAGACTCTGTAGGACCCAGCGGAAAACTCCTCCAACCGGAGGGAGACGGAGCAAGAGAGAGTGAGAAAGCTGAGTGGGGAGAAGACGTTCCCAGATCAGTCAGTGGCTTCATGGAGTTATGTGTCTCTGATCCGCCGCCATGGATTGCAATCCGCGATCACTCCTTTTCGTTTTACTTCTTTTGTTGTCCTGCGTTATCCGCGCGTTTCCCGTCTTCTATCCCCCCAATGAAGGTAAGGGAACTCAGGTTGCGGACATGTGTGTTTGTGTGTATGTGCGCACTTGTGTTTATGTATGAATGGTGCGCTACGGCACGTATCGCGGTCAGTGCTGTGCGCTCGGCGAGGGCTTATTGTCTAAATTATAGTCTCAAAAATCAAAGGACGATCCAGAGCGCATTACGGTGACACCGGACATCACCGACAAATTGGATCAGATCGCCAGCAGATAGTAATAATCAGAGAGTAAACTTGAATCCAGATCAGAACAAGCCAGACAAGGTAGCGCGATCTCCGATAATTTGGCTAAGAGGACTTAATAGTTTTCAAATAGAGATGAATAAACTAAGTAATGTCGAGACAGCTTCCAAAGAAGCGTGATTATGGGGCGAATGGATGTGAAGAAACTCCGATATTTGTGTTTATATGAGATGTGAGTGTCTGTCTGTTTTACCCAAGAATCCATTTGGGGTAGACGCCCCAGTTACTGGGTAACTGTGAGCTTAACTCAGTTTTAAGGCAATAAATAGCATATGAGAACATTCGTATAGTGCGTAAAAACGTGGCTGCTTTTTTAATGGTTTCGACTCGAATAAAGACTTAAAGTCTACCGTTGTGATCATGTAAATTTGCAGTTTTAAGAAGTCACGACTTTTTAAAAAAGTTGCATCTAAAGCCGATCTTATGATAAATGAGCGACAAAGACGTTGCACTTTATCTCTCTTTAGGTCTTGGTCGCTTTCTAGGTGAATATAAGCTTGTGGCAGTATTTTGAAACCGGGGCAGAAACAGGCAACGGCAGGCACGTCCACTCTCAGCACAGTCATTTATTTAAACATATGAAACTAAACTGCAAACAAAGAAAGGGGAAAAACTTTACACAACAGAGGGAGGTTTGGTTTAACCTTTGTAAATTATTGGTTTACATCCTGACATCTTTAAAACTTTAACGTGATCGGGTCAAAGTGTGTGTATGTGTGTGTGTTAAGCAGGGGCAGTAAATGCAAATGCACGCTGAGGATGAGCTCCAACCCTTAGCACTCCACAAGAGACAGAAAAAATGTAATTGAGTTTATTTTTAATGTCCAGTTCTCTGTGGTTTATGTCACATCAAGTAAGGGATAATCTTTAAAGTTATTCTGGGTAAAAGTCCGAAAGAAAAAATGAAAAATGAGTCTGTGAATGTGAATAGAACCTATTAACACCGATAGCCATCTAAATTGTGCTTTATGTGAATTATCAGCACACGCCGACTCAAAGGTCTCAGTTTAGGATACCCAACAGTTTAAACCTTAATGGCGATAAAGTAATGGAATCCGTCCGTATACTGTAGATGTTGCAGTTTACACCACAGTAATTGAATGTTCAGAGACAAACCCACCCCGTGTAAACTTCCAGATTAAGGCTGGTGTTGTTGGAGAAGTTTGGAAAGTTTTGGACGTTAGTTTCTAGGTCACGCCAAAGGATCTGTTTTATAATCCAACAATTATCAAACAAAAAGTTTCACTTGTCGCGCACTTAAGAAATGAATTAATTAATCAGGCCAGTCACATTTCAGTGGATTTTCTTCTGACCCTATAAGTTTTGTGATTTCTTTTAAGCCAGTAAGCCTAAAATCGATGTTTTCGTAACGAAAAATGTTTGTGGAATGTAAACCATTCATTTAATGCTAAAAAAGACAGAGCCCCCCTTTTTTACGCACAGCATTTGGTGTCTGGGAAATATATTTCTTTAGCTGTTAACGCAATGCAAGAGAGCATACGATTTAATTTATGGTGTTTGACACGAAGGCATGGGTCGGGAAAATGTGCAGTTCTGTGGTGAAGCAAAATAAATAGAAAAGAGTCAAAGCCACCCAGGCCTAATGCAAATCCACATATAAGCATTTGATTGAAAAATAAGACTGGTGAAGTTTTAGTTTGGCTCACGATGGTAAAAAATAAGCAAATACACATTGACCCTAAAAAAATACACAAAATTCCACTGGTAGGAGTGTGTTAGTATTTTATTGTGCTTTTGGAGGAAAGGAAGAAAGTGAGAAGATACAGAACGAGGAGTGAGTGGGGCGGGGGGATAGTTTAAGAGTTTAGGATAAACGTGTAATTTATACGAGTGAATAGCAGAGAGAAAAGAAACGATGAGAAGACACACACACACACATACACAAACAGATGAACTGACTAAACAGTTTGCATGTTAGTTGGAACAGGGAAAGTGTCAATACAATGAAGAAATCAGGCAATTACGTTCGCCCTCCAGAGTCATAAATCAGCCAGAGAGTGTCAGTATCGAGCTGCCTCGTCTATACAGCACATTGTATAGAAATTCATATAGACTTGTACACCACAAATATGAAGAAGACAAAGACGTTTTGAATAACTTGAGCGCTGTTTCTCCGGTTCGAGTTAAAAGTTAAACAGATGGAAACACACGTCTGTTTTGGTCGACTTTGACAGTCCTCACGATGAAAGAGAACTCATATCGATCCTTCACCGGCATTAATTTCTGCAAGTAACAAAGTAGAAAAAAACATAGTAATTTACTACAAACCTTAGAATGAGGTCCACACACATTTTTTTTTTCCGTGACACAAAAGAAAATCTGAGGTATCATCACAGAGTACTTAAATGGCTTTCTTGGATCTTTCTTAATCTTTATTTAGATCATAAACTTTTGCTTTAAAAATAAAGCAGACAATAAACACGCTAGAAAGCTGTACCAATTTTGAAAATACTGATTTTAATAAACATAATGTGACAAATTTAAAGACACTCTTTTTTCATGATCTTTTACGTTGAACTGTAGGTCACTGTTTACACGACCAAAACATAACGTCACTTTTACTGGCTTTATTTTTTATTTCACGCCAATAAGTTGAAGGTGATAAAATCTACCCTGGCGCAGAGATTATAAAACAGTCCACTTGACCGTGGGGGGGCTGTTTGTACATTTAAAACTCGATGGCCATAAAAAGATCTTCTGTGAGTTCGTTGACGTCTTACTGTAGTTTATATAAGCTATCAGTAAATTATGAAATGAATCAAGTGCTTTATAACAAGTAAAGAAAAAAAAAACATCAGTAGAAAAGAAACCTCAAGTTTAAAAGGATTACGACAAACTTATGTTTTCCTCGCGTCTGTACTCTGTTGAATTTTCCATCTCCGCACCGCACCTCAGCAAGCATTTTTATTTAATTTTACTGTGTGGTTTTCATTAGGTCTTAATGATCCCGTAAAACTTTAGGGAAAAGTTTAAGGAAATACAGAGAAACGCCTCAGTAATAGATTTCAGCGGAGAGGATTCATTTTCACTTTAAGAAGCCTTTGAGGAGACTTTTAGCTGACATTAGCTATCCGATATCGTTTAAATTCGCCATAATTAGAAGAAAAAAAATATCTAAACTTTCGAAAGTCATTAGTTTCTATGCTGTGGTGCAGCATGTCCTTTTAGGTGGTGTAATGCTGGCTCGCTGCGGGACGTCCGGAGGCCTCTGGTATTTTTAGTCGGCGTTAGGGAGGCTTGGCCCGGAGAGCCCGGCTCAGCAGTCCCGCTGGGGCTGATGTGAGTCTCAGAGCGATGGTACTTTTCAGAGGTGATGGAAATGTGCGCAGACGCAAAATACCCCTCACTCCCGTCCCCATGTATTCTAAATGCCTATATTTATATGTGTATGCTGACCGAAGGGTGTCATCCTCATCTTAACGTTTCATCTTCAGAGTTAGGCGAAAAAATTCTGTATTTAGGGAGGCTACATGTGTAGAGATACAGTACGTGGTCATTGTGTGCAGGAGTGCTCTATGCCTTTATGTGTAAATTATATGAGAAAGAAAGAAAAAGAAAGAATGTAACGAAAGAAAGAAAGAGAGAAATGGGAGCAGAGGGGCTGGGCAAGCAGCAGCAACATCAGACAGAGCGACTCTGCTCTTGAATAATTCATAATGGGAGGTGAACACTTCACCCTTTAACACAGACACAAGTCGCCTTGCTTTGCCTGCACTGCGGCCTGCCAACCTTCAGATGCATGGAACCAGGCTGCAAAGCATCATCCACTCTGTCAAATGGCAGATATTGATAGATAAGGACATGTGTTCTATTCTATTATGGAGGAAGCTGATTCTTTGGTCATGCCCCTCTCTTTAGTCTCTGACTGACTGACTCTTCTTTCTCCCCTCTAACATCAGCTGTGAAATATGTGGCTGAAGTGGAGGACTATTTCATGAGATTTTGTGTTGTACAGTTATTATTTTCATCTGAGCTGTTACTCATGGTAACACTGGCATCAGAAAAAGTACCCTTTCTTGCTTTCTTTGCTACAGTGTTCAACACATAATATGCCAAGCGATATAGGTCACCAGCAAGTGAAAAAAGGATGTCTTCCATTCCTCGGGGCTAGGGTTATGAGTGTGGGCGTTTGATGGTGACCTTAGTTTGCTTTATATATTGATTCACCTGTTTCTACCTCTGTGATGTTTTGCTCCCTCCCAGACAGGCTGGCTGAGTTTGCTATTAATACTCGTAGTTCCCGTTTAGAGGCACTCCCTGTTGGGGCAGGGGCTATATGCTTGGCTGACGCTAGCTTGCTAACTGACTGTGTGTGTGTGTGTGTGTGTGAGAGAGAGAGAGATTGAGCAAGAAAGTAAAAAGACTGTCAGCAAATGTTGGTGTGTGCACTTGTGTTTGCTTGAATGCGCATGTGTGAGAAAAACTGCACGTTTTGGTCAGGTTCTACAAAAAATGAATGCATACAGTAGATGTGCATGTCCATGTCCAACTACACCATGTGCCTGCAAATGCTTTCCTTTGGAGGATTTCATGTGTTGGCATCATTTGACTGCCTCTCAGTATATAGCGTTTTTTGTGTTTCAGAGTATCTCAGTTCTTCTTGCTTCTTAGTTGAGGATGCGTCCTTTGTGTTTGTTGTGCTTTGCATGCATTTGTGAGTGTACATGCATTTGTGCGCATGTGTGGGTGCTGATTTCTTCAGCCAAGTGCAGCTGGAGGGGGCTTTTTACTCCTGCGATATGAGAGCTGTCTAATTTTCTGCTCTCAAATTCCCTCACTCGGCTCAATTTGAGTGTTGGGCTCGGCTCGTTGAGAAATGTAAATTGGAAGCAATGGCCCTGGATGCTGAGCTGCTATTATCTGACATGAACAGATAGCTTCATTAGACTCTAATATGAATGTGTCCACTGCCACTCAACTGGCTCAGCGGTTTAGCATGACTGCAGCTCAGGTGAACATCTATTGTGTTTTGAGTCTAGAATAATAAATCTAGGTGTTTGTGTCTTCCTTTCTGTGCTTCATTTTTAAGGTCCTTTTATGCCACATGGACTGATGTTTACCTGATAAGTCTGAAACAAAGAATCACTTCCTTCTCAAACTTTTTCTGTAGTACAAAACAACGACTCATTCACAGAGAAGTGAGATCGCTTCTTCTTGCAAATTTAGATCCCGGTGCTTGACAGGGGTAGATTGTGTTTGACTTAAAAGGCTTACCTGTGAGCCAGCGGTCCATCATGACTTGATACATACTTGATATGTGGACATTCTTGCTTACTGAAGCCTTGCACAGGAGAATGAAGGGAGAATGCATTCTTCATATTCTCACAGTGAATAGAGTTACAGCTGCAGGGCCTCTACTGCACTGCTGCTTCACTTTGCTGTATGTGTCCACTTGCGTTGCTAAGTGTTTGCTACTTGTTTGAGTGTTCAGAGCTGTCGACTGCTTTGCTCTCAACGGGATAAGTAAAAAGAGGCTGAGTCAGTGTTGCTGGAACTGATGAAGTGTATTGCTCTTTTTTTCTTTATGCTAAATGGTTGTCTGTCCTTTACTTTTTTACCCAATTCACATAATTGTAACTTACATTTTCTATTGCGCAGTAACATATTAAAAGTATAATGTGCCCCAATTTAGCCCACTGTAGGTTTATGTGTTTTTTTTCTCCTTGTCATACACATTATATTTAAGCATCCTATTTTCATCAGTACTGTTTGAAAAACAGAACTAAAAGGGATTAACTGTAAATAATTATGTCATGAACACCACCAAAACCTTTTTGTGTAGTTTATTCTAACTATATAAATTGTTGCTTTAGGTGAGAGCACTCAAAAGCTTTATTAGCTATCGTCTGAGCTTTGTGTTGCTAGACAGAATCTATTGCCAAATTGCTTGTGACAGTTTGGTTGCTGAAGTGGGGCATCCTTTGAGCATAAAGCTGCCTTCACATTCCTCACTCCATGTGTCATGACCCATGCTGACAGTTGTATTCAATGACAATTATTCACTCCACAGCCAAGTGTATACACTAAGAATAGAAAATGCTTCAGCTCCTTTTAAGATACTCTGTGTCAGAGTCAATTTGGCCATCACATATACTATTCGCAAGTGTACTTCTAATTATGGTCTGTGGAGGTAGGCAATGAAAGCGCTTTGACAAGTAATTTGTGACTTCAAAACTGCTGCACAACTGACATAGTTATTAGTTCGGTCCCTTAAATTCCATGATTTGAATCCTGTTTTGCTAAGCCAGAGCCTGCACTTGCATGATTAAACCACTGAAGCTCCTTGTCTTATTTGTCCTCAGTCATATTTCCTCTATTAGACATGGATCCCCTTCTGCTGCTTGATGTCTGTTTGAAAAGAACGAATTTCTGGCAGGAGACACACTTAAAACTGTTTTTTCCATTCATTCTGGATTGGATTTATATTTTGATTTCAGTGTGGCCAATTGAATTTCGGACCACCTCTGAAACCGGTGATTGCATTTGAATTTAGATCCAATAGAGTTTTGCTTCACCTGGTTACACTCTATTTTCCATGGATATGTGTGTGGGTCGGTAGAATGGGGGTCAGATGGGTCAAACGAAAAGTCTTTAAAAAAAAAAAAAAAAAAAGGAAAAAAGACATCTGGTGGGTTTTGAAAAACTGACTGTACTTTAGTTCAGTACCTTTTCAGGATATTTTCATTGTTTGCCCAGTGAAGTTTTGCTTTGATGCCATACAAAGCAAGGATACAAAGCCTACTTTATTCACTTACCTTCAGACCAAGGATGTGTTGGAAAAGTGAGGACAGTTTGACCAGTCTTTACTTTCTCGCCTCTCTTCCAAGAGCCCCTTAAGTGTTAAGACTTAGTTTTAGAGTTAAATCGGTTTAGGGACGGGTAGGCTAAGGGTCTAGGGAATGGGTTATATCAATGAATGTCCTCACAAAGACATCAGTACAAGTGCTTGTGGTTGTGTGTATGTGCATATGTCTGTGTGTGCGTGGGGGGCAGCTGAGTAAATAGAGTCATGATCAGTGCTTGAGGTTGGTGAATCCTCCTGTGGGATTAGATAAAGGCTAATTGGGGCTAACAAGGGCTAGAGACTCATATGTTTTCTTTGTTTTTCCTCTCTCTCTTCCTCACCACAGTCAACCTGTTAGACTCAAAAGCAAGCCAAGGGGAGTTAGGATGGATTTCCTACCCATCACATGGGGTGAGTATCTTCCATCTCTATATTTACCCATATCATGCCTGAATATGTTTGCATTTAGGAAACAGATCCAATAACATGAATCGAACGTCAGCTTCAACCATGAAATCAGCTTTTTTTTTTTTTTTTTTAGATTTTTGTGGTTCTCACTATGCCATGTTGAAACAATCATCCAATGAAGATTAACCCACTTTTTTAGGCATTTTGTTCATTTTTTATCTAGCAGGTTAAAGTATTCAGAGCTTACCATACGATCATACTGCTTGTATATGTGTTTGTGTTTTTGAATATATGTATGTATAAATAAAGATTAAACATAAAAAGCATACATTTTGGACTTTTGGTCCAAAAACGTTTCCATAAGAATTCCAGATTTACTTCCAGCCTCCCATTAACAACTCATATAGCATTTAACAGGAAATCCCATTGTCAAAAGTTGACTTGTTGCACAATGTGATATTGCCATGTTAGTATCGTTCCTACAGTATCTTAAATAATGGTGTTAAATGGCCATCACTGACTAGACACACTGTTCTCATGCCATACTTTTGCTGCCTTTGTTCCAGAAATCATTTATAACATTGGTTAACAAAGGGGTTTATATTAACCCAAATCGTGTTTTTTGTTTCCTTAACCTCAAGTAGTTTTGGTGATTAAACCAAACAAATTAAATCTCAGTTAGCAGGCCTAAACACTGGTCAGTGACCCTACGATAACTAGCGGTCACTTGGAAAAAATGTGCATTCCCTGAGTGACTGGTGAATGGTTGTGAGATGTTGCTTTGTGTTGTTATGTGAAATTGGTCATGAACAGTGATGCACTGAAAAGGTTCTTGTGATTGCTTTGATCGCTACCACATTGGCGCAGATGCCAGTAGTTTCTTTGGAAGATGATGAGTTGTCTGCAAAAATGCACCAATTGCTTGCTGAGAGGTCATGGAATTGTGAACAGTGCAACTTAATCGGGAGATGGTGTTCTCTGTTTCCAGTTTGTGTTGCACTTTTTTTTATGTTTCACTATCACTCTGTGGTTACTTAGTGAGTGTTTGTGGACAAGTTTCAAGTTTCATTGCAAACGATGGGCAGCTGTGTCAGTCTGCTAGTCACTAAAGCAATCGCAAGGAAGTTTTTAGAGCACCCTTTTTGCGACCAATTTCAACTAGCATCAGTCAGCAACTGCTTGCCATCCGGTCGGGGAATATATATTTATCCCCAGTGACCTGCAGGTTGACAAAGAGGTCACGTATCAACCTCTAGGGCTGTGTTGCTGAAGCCTACACAAGTATTGTGTAAAATTAACAGAATGTGACTGAAACAAGCAAAAACATTAACTTCATCGACAAATATTAACTCAACTTTGACTTTCATAAACACATCTAGTGATAGTCCTGTGTTTTAATCTGTTTATTTCAACTCTATGTATTTTCTTCTATTGATAATATTTCAGCCCCACAGGGCTATGGTGCTAGTGTTTTATGGAATTATTCTCAGAGTAGCACAGCCAGGAAATCACAGCAATCTGATAGGTCAGTTCAATCAGGCGCCATGGGCCAACATTAATTTATAGTTGTATAAACAACACCCACCCACATGGCAATATCAAGTAAACCTTTGATTTGCTAATCCATAATATGCAACACCTAATTTTGTCTGTCTTTCATTATATTACAGAAACTACTGTAACCGTTTATCAAGCATTTTTTCAAGTTTGTTTTATCCATTAATGCAATTGAAATTAACAGGAGCACAAGGAGGAATCACATTAATATTGTTTTTAGTATAGTATTATTTCATTGGATGCACAAAAAAGCTCATATATCAGTCTCTGCTTCTAAAATCCTCCAATGGGCTCTTGTTCAGTGTTTATTTCTCCAACTAGTTAGACTTCTGTGCCTCTGAGCAAGCCCACTGTCTCTCACACACACACACACTCATTCACACACGCACACACACACTTCCTTCTTTCTCCTTTATTAAGTGTTAGAATTACTCCTTGGCAGTGGCTTAAGGTAATCCAGTCATTTGTTCCATTGAGCTGCCAAACCTTGTTTCTCTCGGCCATATACAGAGCTGGCACCAACAGAGCACTCGGTTTTTTCACGAGGTTCAACCACAATGAAAAAATTACCCAAAGGAAAAACTTCAGGTCCTTAAAATGTATTTAGTCGAAAGACAATTGCAACCTACACAACAACTGCATGACCAGCTGACAGGCCAGATTGATGTTGTGTTGATAGAAATTATTCACATGTGAGCAGCTAGGGAAATACTCATTGATACGGCTATTTGATCCAGTGCTGGACACCAGAATTTTTGACAGAAGTTAGGCAATTTGTGCAACCATGTCTGTTTTACTTCAAGCTTTTTGCTTTGACCAAGTTCAGATGAAGAGCATGTGGTTATATAATTCATAAAAATGCTGCAGGAATGTGAGTCAATGTCATTGTTAAATGAGAATAACTCCAGAGAGATAGAAAAGGGAATGGGGGGAGGATCAAAAAGAAGGAGACTGATAGAGGCAAAAGGGATGAAGAGAGAGGGGTGGGGAGAGGGAGACGGAAGCAGGCAGAGGAAAGGACAGGAAGGAATGAGGGAGAGAGAGTCACACACAGAGAGATATTGCTGATGATCAAGTCCTCAAGGTGAATCATCTGTAATTACTCACGTCATCCACTGACTGCGCTCCGATAAGCAGAGTGCCCTGAGAGACTCCTGCTCACAAATGATTTCTCATAATGTGGCAGTGGCACTGAGCCCTCACTCCCTCCCGTTCTCACGCACACACACATACACAGACAAACACTCATTCACATTGATGGAGAGGCTGTGGCTATTGGCCTACCGAGACACAACGTGCTCCGGTCAGAACAAATTAAGAGCTTAGCCTCCCCAGGATGTTCACTCCAGAGCCACCGACTGGACTGATGAGTGCATGAGTGTGTGTGCGTGTGATCCAGATATACAGTTATCTGTCTTGGAAGCTGGCTGATTGCTTAGCAGTGTCCAGGGGGCTTAACCCATCACTAAAGAGTGTTAAAGATTACATTCTTGCATGCTTTGAAAGCATTCTTCAGCAACAAACCAACACCCTAGACACTAGCTGTGCATACAAAATAGAATTAATGGATAATTACAAAGTAAAGTCCATTCTTCATAAGAAGGGAGAATACAATGTCCTTTCTGGTTGTACTTGGAACTTAGATTGATTGTTTTTCAAATAAATAAAGTCACTGCAGCATTTAGACCAAGTTACAGCTTAACTCTAGTTTGATTTTTTTCTGATTAAATACCAAGTTTATGTCAGTTATTTGCTACATGTTACATTTTTTTTATCAATGTGATATGAAACTACTCAGCAAAAAAAAAAAAAAAACTTTTTATACAGTAAAACCGTTGCCTTGTAATTGTTTTTACATGGGTTCAACAGTCTACGTTACTGTGTCAGACTTTAGTAAAAGCGCAGTAACATTTGTATTGTTGATGATAAAGAAGCTTGACATCTGTAGAATAAAAAGCCGGTGCTCACAGTATGTGAACTTTGCTTATAGTGTCTGGACTCGCACAAAATTGAACCAAAACACATTCACACCTCACATTCCAATTCTCAGGTCTGGAATGAGAGGGTGAGGTGACAGGTAAATAATAGCGGGGCTGATTATGCTTTGGGATCAGGCCCACCAGTCAGCCTACTCTTTCTCTCTCTCTATCTATCTTCTTTCATTTTTGACCACTGCTGTTTCAGCTTCTTTAATCATCCAAGTGCTTAAAAGCCCCCGTGAACTGCGTCTACTTCATGTGCAAAATCAGCCTGACCAGATAAACTGCTTTAAAGAGAGAAAGAGAGCGAACCTATCCTTAAACAAGGATTAGTTTGGTAATGCAAGAGGTGAGAAGGAAGGGGGAGGGTAAAATGAGTTATTGTTACTTTCGTGTTACTGCGATAAGTTGGCACAAATCCTGAGGAGTTTATGTTATTACATCCTATTAAATGTTGTATGCATTATACTCACTTGTAAAATAAGCACAGTCAAATTTTGTACTAAAGCTCCCGAAATTATGAAAATCTTAGACCTCAGTGTTACGAAGAAGCATTAGTAACAAGTAAACATATATTTTACCAGTGCAATGAAGGTCATGACCTTTTTGAGACAAGCGTGTCTTAAAAAATGAAAAAAGTAAAGAAAAAGAACATTAAGAACTTTGAGAATTACAGTACTTGCATTTTTCTTTCTTGAGTACTGTTTAAATATAAATGAACAGCATTTGTGATTCTAGCATCCCCAAACAATTGCCATCAGCTAGTCTGTCCTTGAACAAAGCACAAACAATGATTAGTCAGGCAAAGCTCAGGGTTGCACATAAACAAGAGATGGGATGAATACAAGGAGGGATAACATAAACATTCAGGTTTTCCTTTGGCCGGACAGAGTGATGAAATATCCTCTATTTGATATGTTGCAGTTGTTGAGCCTGTAACCCCAAAGACCTCTGTGCTCTAAGCTTCTGGCCCAGCATTTGTTGCAGACACTCTGGCTTTTAGGATCACCCTCTCCAGCTGTAGAGATTTAACAGAACGTTGTAATTATACAGTGTATTGACTTTGCTTGTGTTGTCTTTTTCCGTTCAGTAATCCGATATCCCAAAATCACAAATAGCCAATTTTGGCAGATGAATAAATAAAAAGCTTATTTTAAAAGTAAAAACCAAAATGTGAACCATTCTGGTTTTGATTTTAACACCAAGTGTTTTTCTCTCCCAAATAAAGTTGAAACAATTATCTAAATTTTTAAATAAAAAAATATATTTTACATAACTTGATTAAACTGAATTCTGCACTATGTTGTAAATTATCTAAACTATGATATAATGAAACATTTGTTATGTTAAGCTCTTGTTGAGCAAGTTAGACTTGTGATAAGAGCATGATTGAACTTGTTTTCTTACACTTAACAAGACTTGCTTTTAATGTATTGCTGCCCTTTACAAGTCCATATACTGGCCCATTAACTACCATTGACCTGAGTGTCTTTGAAGTGGATAAACTGGTGTGCTGACTCTGTGACTCAGAGATGTGCCTGTTGCTGTAGGTATGTCCAGAGCAGGTCAAGTTACCACACTTCATTTTACTGTCCCTTTAGCTACTTCACCTACAGCACAGATCAGAGAAACCAGGGGCAAGATTACACTGAACTTTGTCCCAGCTGTGACCATCAGGGGTCAGGGTCAAAGGTCACGTGGACTGCTGTAGGGTCCTAGTGTTGTTATATATCAATTAGAGGGCAGGGGGATGGGAGTTACACCCTCAACCCCTTGGAGAGAAACAAGGGAATAGCTGCTGACTTTAGATCTTTTTTTATCCTGGTTGACATACAGCGTTTCTTGTGTAGGTGGAAGAGCGTTCATGTATTGCAATGAGTAAGTAATAGCAATATTAGTGGAAATGTTGGGTCTAGAAAAAAATGTAAGTAAATAATCTCAAGTTCTGCTTATTCATCCAAGATTGGAGTCTTGAACTCTGATCATCTGTCTCTGGTTTGCAACTTCCTTCTGGTCACTGTTGAAACTCATGGGTACTGTGGTACACCTCCACTGAACCACACAGAATGTAACAATCAACTAAATACGGATAATGATGTTAACATATTCTCTATTTCTTCTTATTTCTTTTTACTTCTGGTCTAAAGGACAGAGAGTTGTAACTTAGAAATAAAGTGAAGTGATTCAAGGTTAGACAAGTTAACTCTTATGATGTAATGATTAGGGACAAAGATGGGGAGACAGTTTTATCCCTCTCATTTACTTTGGCAGAAACTTGCTGAAGCTGAGTCATATTCTCATATAGCCTACTTAATGCACACATGCGCAGGCACATACAGACATATACTGGATTTGATTTGAAAACCTTTCTGTGTTTGTGTTTGGCAAGTTTCTCAATAAGACAGCTTACAGACTGCCATCAGTCATAGTTGCTTTAGATTAAGCCCAGTTTGGAGCATACTGGTTGAGTATAAAAAGGAATGACACAAAGCCAGTAGCTCACACTGAGACTTGCACTATTGAGAATAAACAGGATTCACACAAAAGCTGTCTCACTCCAAACTCATTACACAAAGAACTGATGGTTGAACAGGGCAGTCTGTTACCTCATTATAAAGTACAGTAGGTAGTACCCCTACCTGAAGGGGTACTCTATGAGCCTAACTTGCAGAAGAAGTGCAGCGTCTCACTGGACTTGTCACCTTTTTTAAAAAAGGAAAATAGAACTGTTAAGTTCAGTTTTATTTATATTGATGCCAAACCACAACAACAGTCACCCCAAGGGACTTTATATTGTAGGGTAAAGACCCTCCATTAATAGAAAGGAAACCCCAACAATTAGACGATCCCCTATGAGCAAGACCTTGACGACAGTGGGAAGGCAAAACTCCCTTTTAACAGGCACAAACCTCTGGCAGAACCAGACTCAGGGAGGGACAGGCATCTGCTGCGACCTGTTAGGGGAGAGACAGAGGGAGACAGAGGGAGACAGAGGGAGACAGAGGACAAAAGACACACTGTGAAAGAAATCCAGAGATAAATAGTAACCAATCTGGTATATTAAGTGGTGATAAAGACATAGTGAGTGAAAATAGGTGAGTAAAGAACAAACACTAGGCCTATAGCAGCGTAACATAGAACATTCAGGGTCACCTGATACAGCCTGAACTATAACCTTTATCCACAGTATCATCTTTTGTTAGTCCTAAAAATTTATTTAAGGTATAAAAATTGAATAAACAGCAACTAAAAAAATGTTGATGTTTTATGTGATAAAACTGTAGTTTTTCATCCAATTATTGGAAAATAACTGTTCTTCACTGACACAAGTCACCCAATTTCATGTATTTTAGACAGAATGCAAAAATCTGTCACTTCTGTTTAAAGCAGGTCGCCACAAAAAAAAAGTTAAATTACTGGTTGAACTCTCCAGGCAGAAACACATTGCTTTAACCATGACAAAAAGCACACATCTATATAAAGCACAAGCTTAATAGGATATATTATTATTCTTATGTTCACGGAAGTCTATTATCTTGTAAAATTTAATGTCAGCAAAATCATTAATCAAAGTGGCAGTCCTTGCCTTCACTTTACTTTTTGTTATGTCAAAGTCTGTCATCATAGCTTTTTGCATGTCATCACATCATTTTTATGCTTCTGTTTAAAGTCGTGCTCTTACACCTTTGAGTAAAGCAAGGTGAAATGTTAAGTTTAACTTTACCTCTCTATATTTAGTCCCACTCACTCCTGCAGACATTTCCCTGTTATTGTTAGACCTCCAAAGAGCTAGGACTACTGGCTGATGAATGACGTGATACCAAAGACAGCGTGATGGGGGAGACTAAACACCAAAGGAGTATCGGCCCTCAGTTTTCATTTCACTTTATCTCCTGCTTTCTTCTTTTTCCCTTTTTTTTTAGCGCTTTCCTTTATTTCCTTTTGTTTTCTCTCCCTGTCCTCCTCATTCTCTCGCTCTCTCAGGGGTGTTTCATTAACTTTGCCGTGAGATGAAAAGTGAGTGGCTATCCCTCAGCCTGAGAGCCTCTTGAACATCAGACATTCATACATATGCTTTACACCCGCACACCCCCACACACAGGCAGACAAAAACATGTAACAGAGAACCAACTCCTTCTTAGCTCGTCATTAATTTCTGAGTTCAGCTGAAGGCACCTGCTGTGTTTGCCTGCTATGAGACTTTAAACACTTCACATGAGCTTTATGTGAGTGCGTGTGTGGGTTTATGTTTCCATTAATGCTTGTGTGTGAAAGGAGCAATAATTTAGGTTCCAGTTACCACGAAATTCTTTCTCTGTATATCTCTCCGTCTCTGAAGAAAGTGCTGCTCATTTAGGCACACATGCATTCTGGATTTCACCATGAGAAAATATACACAAAAGCATCCATTTACGCATTTACGCCCATTTGTTCTAATGACTGCCATTTCAGCCACTATGAGCCCGCTATTTCAGGTGTTTGTCCATTCATCATCACTCCGATTCAGCGTTGATTTGCCGGGACAGCAAAGCCAAAGCACATGATCAATGAGTCTACCCGCTGTGTTGAATTCAAAAGGAATGACCCCACTTTCTTTTTCTCCTCTCCTCTCTCTTTGCTTTCTCCCAGTGGAGGGAAAATGTAAGATAGACACAAACGTTCCTGGTATACACTCTCATCTGTCTATACGTCGTAGCTCCTTTTGTTTCATAGTGGATTCAGCACGTTTCCTTTAGTAGAAGTAGTACTGTGATGCAAATAACCAAGACTGCAGCTTGAAAGTCCTCACTTTTAGAGAAAAACATTTTAGTATAAGGGTGAAAAAAAAAACACTATGAGATTTTGTTAATATTTAACATTAATTAAGCTGCCTCACACAAATTTAAAAAAGATTGAAGATCAAATTTTCTAGCTTTTTTTCTTGATGATATTTTCACAGCCTTCTAATGTAGAAAATTTGGCAAAGCCAGCAAGTTTGCTTTTAATTAATTTCAACAATTTACAAGAGATCTGGTAGTGTGATTTTTCACCCTTAAGTGTTTATTAGATGCTTAGTATTCAGCAAGAATGTTTCTGGATCTAAATAATTCATCCCTAAATGCTTACAGGGTGGAGATAACTTTATTTTTTCTCTGCTATCTTCCCCTCCTTTCCTCTTATTCCTCCTTCTTTGATTGCAAATTCTCACTTTCCTCATTTGTTCTGTCTTTAACTCACCCCATTCCCTTTGCTCCCTTTGCTTCTCTTTTGACCCCAAACTTCCCAATCCCCTTGCTTTCTTTTTTTTAATCTAATATATTTTCACTTGATCCTTTTCATTACTCCTAAAAAATAAATAAATCTGTCTTTCCCATATCTACGCTTCTTCTACCTTTCCTTTGCATCCATTCCTCGTTACCTATCGCTCTCAATCTTTAAATCTACCTCCTCCCCTTTTTTCTGTATTTGGTCTCTCTTGTCTATTACTCTTCCTTGTCTTCCTCTGTTTCTCCCTTCGACCTTTCCTTGTCTCTATTTTTTCCAGTGGGAGGAGATCAGTGGGGTGGATGAGCACTACACTCCCATCAGGACCTTTCAGGTCTGCAATGTGATGGACTACAGCCAGAACAACTGGCTTCGGACCAACTGGATCCCTCGCCAATCTGCTCAGAAGATCTATGTGGAGCTGAAGTTCACACTGAGGGACTGCAACTCAATCCCGTTGGTCCTGGGCACCTGCAAGGAGACATTCAACCTCCTCTACCTAGAGGCAGATGATGACCAAGGCAGCCACTTCCAAGAGCATCAGTTCTCCAAGATTGATACCATTGCTGCTGATGAGAGTTTTACTCAAACTGACCTTGGAGATCGCATTCTCAAGCTCAATACTGAGGTACGCGAGGTGGGTCCCATGACCAAGAAGGGTTTCTACCTCGCGTTCCAGGACGTGGGCGCCTGTGTAGCTTTAGTTTCAGTAAGGGTTTACTTCAAGAAGTGCCCGCACACTGTGAGGAATCTTGCCTCTTTCCCTGATACTGTCCCCATGGACTCCCAGTCACTGGTGGAAGTCAAAGGCTCATGCGTCAATCACTCCAAAGAGGAAGAGCCTCCTCGAATGTACTGTAGCACAGAAGGGGAGTGGCTTGTTCCTATTGGGAAGTGTCTGTGTAACCCAGGATATGAGGAGAGAAGCAGCACCTGCCAAAGTAAGACACATATTTTTTTTGCCATGCAACTATTTCTCAACAGTACTCTCACACATGCCTTGCCATGCATTGATTCTGCATGTATGAATGCATGTGTCACTTCTCTTCTACACATTTGAACCTGTGGCCTAAACAAGCAGATTTTTTTAAGCTGTAAAAGTAAACAATGTGATATCAGGACTCTCACACTTCACATCTGTCAGTCCAGAAGGTTTAATGTCAAATACACTCTCTGTGTGCATGTGTGTATATGTTTGTGTGTGTATGCATTGTTTATGTGAGCTCTTCAAACTGACCCCAAATTCCCAGGGTGCTAGGTGATTGGTTGGTACTTATACGTGCATATTCCCATACATGTGAGTAGAGTGTTGTCCAGGTCCAGGGTGCAGCATATAGAGGTTCAATAGTAATTTTCTCTGTGACACATCATTAGCTATGGGGAAGATTTTAACCAGAGCAGAAAGATGGGACTGATAACACAGAAGAAAGGAGTGGGCTGGAGTGGATGGTGAATGATGGGATAGCTGCGGTGATGGTTGTGAGTGTTGGTGAAGGTAGCAATGAGTAGTCATTTGATGTGGTTTCAAAAGTATGCAAATCTGCATGCCTAAAATAGCCTTTCATGTCCTGACCAACAGGACTGGTCTTCCGTACTATCGTCACACATGTTATGCAGGGGACTATTTTTTGTTGCTGCTGGATGGTTTTTAAAGTGAGCTTGTCAGAATGATTGCAGTGATTCTTTGGCTGCTAGAGTTAAAGAACTGTGCTTGGCCAGTGGGGTGACACCTTGCTCTGCAACGCATCTATACATGAGAGTTTATAGTATAGTAGACAACATGTAAAATGCCTCTGATTGTTGTTGTTCCTCCTCACATCATTTTGCCTAAACAACTTTGTCAAAAGAAGTAAAGTTATCCATTTTGGGATAAAAAGGGATTAGCATAAAAAAATGAAAATAACAAAGTCTTCAATATCCATGGTGTAATGCATCATAAACTCCCCAAACATATAAATTTGGATCTGGGTTTTAAATCTTGTAGACATGTACACAGATAGGACATCATTACACCACTTTACACAAAATTAAATTTCCTCTGTTTTGCTTCTGTGGCTGCTATAACAGCTTTCATCAATTACAGTTACAGTACTTCATCGGTGTTTCCATGCATTAAAAAAAAGAAGTAGAAAGTGGTCCCTGGTGTGAACAATACAATGCAGATGTGTTCAGTTCATATACATATAAATGCCACTGTGGATATTGTTACATTATATTACATTTGTACATTTTTGTTTGATCATACAAAATATAAAACTGTTCACAAGACCAAAGTTAGCTGAAGGTTTCCATGATGGTCTATATCTGTTCCTCTTTACTTATTTTCTGTGAGATCTTCTCTGCTTAAGAAGCCAGACACAGCATCCATCTGAAAGCAGCCACCCCTGCACTGCGGCTGTCCCAGAATGACTTTAAAGTTAAAACGGTGTTGAAGTCTCTGAAAAGGAAATCCGTCTTTAGCATTCTAGGTTATTATAGCGGGTCCCAAATGGTCCCTTGTTCATCATTTCTCTCTTTTCCAGAGCCATGCCCAGTGTTAATTAAAGATCAAACATGGTCTCCCAGGTCAAGCCCCTGCTGTCAGGGCCAGGGGAAATGCTTTTTTTTTTTCGTTTTCTGTGAACTCCAGGCCAACCTGTCTAACTGTACAGATAGGAGGGAAAACTTTTTCCACACTTGTCTGTATATTTTTCTGAATTTACTAATTAAAAGCCAATGGTATCTACTGCTGAACCCCTTTGTCCCCGGTGATTAACATCTTCAGAGTAATTAGAATTTCTCCCAAGTGTCACCTCTGATTTTCATTTTCGCATTGCATTTATTTTGGTTTTGTTTTTCCAACTGTCATTTTTAAATTAAATGAAAAAAGTGTAGTTTTTCATTTATATCTTGCTTATTTTTCTGCTTTTTGTGCCTATATTTGAAAGAGTACAATATGTCATATCAAGAATGGGACATTGTACAGACAAATGGCTCACCCCTGTCCCCCCCCTGCTCCCCCCTCCTCTCACTTCCTGCCTCTGTGAATTGTGTGAATGTTTAGATGTATTTGACAATCTCTTATTAGTTTCAGAGTGGTCTAATGGACTCTAATAAGGTCTTATGTTACCATGGAGTGGGACAGCTGCACCAACAGGCCCCCACAATCCCTGCATGCAGCCGTTGGGGGCCCCATCATGGAGCTTGCTCTCCAGGCCTTCTGTGTTAACAGATAGATGGCTGAATGGGGTTAGGTCATCCCAAACTGATAGCAAAAGAAAAAAAAAAACATATTTACAGTGCTACGAACAACAAGCCACAACATCTTTTGGGAAAAAGAAAATGGAGAAGTGGAGAATAAATAGCACTGTATATTGTGGAGAGATACTTCAGTGATATTAATTATACACAAAGAAAACTCTTCTGTTGGTAAACTCTTCAGAGGCACCCCAGTGTCCTGAGAAATTTCCGTTGCTATTTGACAAAAATAAACAAATATGGTATTAAGATGCTAAAAACACAGACAAACATTGAATTGATGAAACATTTATTCTTTCTGGCAGGAATAATAAGGTGGATTTAAAGACAAAAATGCTTGGACTAAGTATTGTTGACTTTGACAGTGAAGATTAAGCACCTTTACTGAATACTTTATGCTTTGTTTTGTTTGATGAGATGCCTTGTTGCAGCACCTCCTCTCCTCCTTCTCTACTTTGTGAGTGTGTCTGTCTGTTTTTGATCGAGCGAAGGGGGAAGAGAAAGAGTTTGCAAGCAGTTGCTTTTGTTTACACAGACTCCAAAGTGTGTTTAAGGGCTTTAATAGAGTAGACTCTAGCATTAAACCATCATTATCTTTCTGGACTGTGTATGTGTGTATGTGCATGTTTGTGTCCATAGTCAGCAATGTTTGTCAAAGCAAGGATGTTGTTTCAGTGGCGCCTTCAAAGGAGCACGTGAATTCTGTCTGGCTTAAGCAAAGGGACACGGCAGTTATGCGAGCATGTGTATGCTGTTTTGTGCATCTGACTCAGACTGTGTGTCAATCTAAACTTTACAATATTCCGCTATATATTTGGCTATGGTTTGAATCCATGTCAAAACAGCGACTTTCATCCTTTTTTTGTTACCATGAAACTCTGTGAAAAGATAAGATTAAGATTATAATACAGTACAATGCGAATGGACGTGTCGCTGATCGCCCGGATTACTGTATGTTTTGTGAGCAGCCTTCAGCCTTTCCACTCAGAGAATGTGAGGCCAGATTTAATCTCGCTAAGTCAGTCTTTCATCTGTCATTAGAACAGACTGGAGCAGGTGAACCAACTCCTATCTACCATCAGTGTGAAATTCCTGCAACCCTAATTTGATCCTAAAACAGCAAACGCATGCCAGTTTGTGTACGCGTGTGTGACTGTGTGTTTGCGCGTGCGCGTTGCAAATGCAAGCAGCTGTTCGCTCATACGTTGACGAGAGACCTAAGTTTACATTCTTGCTGGATTTATCAAGACACACAATCCTGAAACCTTCCAGTAACGTAAAGCTTATTACAATTACACAGACAAAGTGTCACACATAAGCCTCAGTTGTTACTCGCCGGCATTGCTTACTGTATACTTGCACAATAAGACGAGAAAGGCGAGCTGTTTTAAAAGTTGTTTTAACTTCTCATTTTAAAATCATTTGCCATTGGCGACTGGACCAACACCAAATAAAAGTTCATTTTTCCTTTCTGTTTCCTTCCTCTCCATTCATCCCAGCGCCCGATCGACTTGGCTGCCGGATCAAAGCCCGTCGTCCATCTCATGTCAAATGTTTTATTTCACTCTCCACTCTTTCACTTAAGTGATTTAACTGCTGCCCTCGTGCACTGAACTGCATGGCTTTCAAGCAGACATTCTGGACTCACATTATACATCTTTCACTGACACTGTCACGCAAACCTGCAACAGCTTGGTCAAAGAAATACTCAAGCTTAGCCTGAAGATATTCAACACCGACTTTAGCCTCTTATAAGATGATTATGTATAGAAAGACAAGAAATTAACTTCTTCCCTGAAACACTTATTTGTTGTTTATTCCCAATCTACTGACTCGCTATCATGCAGTTTGAATGGCCCATATATTATCACCATAACAGGAAAATATATGGCCAATCCAATTTGCATGAAGCTGGTTGTAAGAGTTAAATGCCAGCACGGATTCACTGTTGTTCTTTTTGTGACAAATGTGCATCTATTTTTGTTTTGGAGTCTCCCTGCCCCTAGTGATCAGAAATCCTTTAATGCAACTTCATGTTTCATATAAAAACCCTGGATTTTTAAAAAATATTAAATTGTCAATAGCCCATGTATTTTATGCACACACACATAAGAAAAATACTCTTAATATCACTGCAGAGCTCCTACAGTTATGCTTAATATTTTTCGTGTGTGTGTTTTTTTCCATGCTGTTGCTGTATTGTCTTTGTTGTATACTTTCTGTCAGACTGTTGAAGTTGAGTGCTGTGAATTCATGGAGCTGTTGGCTCTCCTCTGGTGCTTTGGAAGGACTCTGTTTGTTTGTGTTGGCCATTATATAACTGCCCAGCTCTCACAAAACATGTCACTTGTACCCGCAAATTTACACAAACTCACAAACCGATTGAAATGCACATATACTCAGCACCGTATTCTAAACTGCATTTATTATTTCTAATCCAGGACAAAACTAAAATTTATCATGCCTTCTTTTCTGTATTCAGGTACGTTTTTACACATCTGTCTGTTGTAGCACTTATGTGTCCAGTTCACTGAGTGGTGTGGTGGGACATTATTCAGTTTTCCAGCAGCATCCTGCTGCACTTCATATACTGTCTTGCCCACATTCATAATGAAGAAAGCAGCCTAGCTCAGTATAGCAATAGCCTGTTACTATTTGGCATTCGGTTCTTTGATGAAGGGCACCTCTGCTCTTTGTGGTTGAGAATAGTCTTTTTTAGACTATTGCCACACACACATTTAAAAATCTACTCCAGGCAATCACATCAGTTAAATCTGTCCCATGTGTCACTGTGTGTGTTTGCGTGTGTGTGTTTGGATGGGTGAATTGAGCATTATACAGTACACGGCTCTGTTCTAACACTGGTGTTCCATTGCATCGGTCTCCTCATCTCTTGTCAGTTTAGCTTAGTGGGGATGCTTTTTCTGCCGCAGCCTTTTGGCTGTGTGCTGCCTGGCGTGTAGCCGCTTTGGAGCTGAAAAGGAGAAAAGAGGCTAGAAAAGAAAAGCAAGGGGTGGATTGAGTGCTTCGGAGAGAAAGGTTCAAGATCATGATGCTAATTCTACATTATATGTAGTTACACAAAATTTACACCCCACCCTGATGTAAATCAAAATTAATCTTACACAGTCTTTGTTAAAAATAGGTAAATAAAAATATTGAGGGGATTCATATCAACCGCACTGCCACCCTTATACTAACTCTCATTTCACAGCAGCTAGGAGACTATACTGTATGTGTGAATTATGTGTGTTTGTGTGTTCATGCAGGTAAAAAGGACAAGAAGTGTCACAAAAACAGAGATATAATTACAGATTTTATTGAGCTGTAGTGTAAGTAGGGGAAAAACCTCAGCAATGATCTTGAATATGCTTATTTACTGTAGGGTGTATACGGTGTAGATGAGACGGACCACATTCATCCATTGATCCATGTGCAGCCTGAAATATAGCATCAAAGCCTCAGTTCATCTTTAAATCACTGTGTACTTCCTTATCTCTTTGTGTAGTCTTATAGTATATTGATGCATCGTTTGTGTGTGTAGGTGTGTGAGTGTGTGTGTGTGTGTGTGTGTGTGTGTGTGTGTGGCTGGCATTCAGGAAGCGGTAGCCAAGGAAGCAGGAAAGGTTTGCTCATTCTTGGTATTATTGCCTGTTTACTTTTCTCTTTATGGGCCTTCCAGTGCAGGCTGGGGGTAGCGGGTAAGCCTGTCAACCCAGAGCACTGGTGCTGTTGGGACTTCAAAGCTTTTGGTAACCACAGGCTCAGGAATTCAAGTTAACACACAGTCACAGACAAATATACACAAATGCACACACAAAACCGTGCCTGCAGCAGAAACAAGAGGGATAGATAGATGGGGTGTTTATTTGTTGGAGAGGCCCCTGCCAGTTGACCGAACCTCTTCACAGCGACCAGTCTTTGTGTATGTGTGTAATGCATGTGGGTGTTTGTGCCTGCTCTGTTCACAGAGATAGAGTGCACAGACAGTATGTGTGTCCAGACAGAAAACAAACACACAAAAGAAAAGAACAGCATATGTATACATGGACATGCATAGCTGTGATTTTGGTGTTACAGCCATATCGACAGATGCAGCCCATGGGCGTAGCTTAATACTGATGGATGATAACTGTGGATTTAGCAATACGTTTTAATCTCAGGGCATCTACTCCCATTTTGCCAAAAGCCGCTCTATCACAGACATATGCGCAAAGTGTCTGTTTGGCTTCAGTACCTTGATACAGCAGCCAAAGTTTATCACTTTATGAAAGTTTGGAAGTTTTGTGTTTTGTACTTTGCTTTGTTTGGTTTTCACCTGACAATAAATTTCATCTTCATTTGCTTTTAGTGCTTGTACAAGTACGTGGTTAGGTTTAGGAAAATAAGCTTTGAAAAAAAAAAGTGTGCTCACAAAATCAGTCTTTTAGGCTACTTAAGCATAGACAAAACATTTAAATATGAAGTCGAGGGGGCCTGAACAAGAGTTATCTGTTGATTCATAATTAGGACCTCCCTTACCATTACCAAAAAAAGCCCCCATCATAATATGGTCACCAAATCCGAGACTACAACATGTTTGTCATCAGTATTTGACCACTCCAAGAATCCATGTGAGCATATGTGTCATTGTTTCAGTGGAAAGTCAAGGACTGAAGGATGGACACCAGAGGAAACATCCTGTGTGACGGAGTAAATGTTTAGTATACATGTAATGTAACACAGGAGGGAAACGGTGCAGTACAACACGACAGTCACTCCATCATTTCTGATAGATGAGAAGCAAGTAGTTGGAAAGAGCTGGAGGAGGAGATGGGGAGGTGAAGGCAAGGAAGAAAGAAAGCAGCTGTCACTGGGATGTAGACCCCCGCTGATAACTCTTTGGCACTGAATGCCTGTTTTATGATTTGTGATGTCACCGGCATTAATTCGACATCTACGTCATTCTTTCAGCTTTGCTCCACAAATTGTTTTCCCCTTGTGCTATTTTGAAATATTTCTGCATGTTAGCCCATGCAGTGATTATCCACGATAGTTCAAAACAGGCAGGTGTGTCACAAGATGAAATGACTATGTGTGACATTTACAAAGGTCAGTGCATATTTAGTTTTTCTTTGGAACTGCTTAACTTATTGTAATTTAACCTATCACCTTAATATTCTACTCAGTTGTAAGTTCACTTTTTATTTTAAAAAAAGATGAATCAAAGGAAAACACAAGATTATTACAAAATCTCTCTTGATAAGGAATTCTAGAAACACCATTAGTAAGCAAGCCTTTTTTATATATTTATATAATTCTTTCTTTGGAAACTGGATGCAGCATAATCAGAAGCTCATTTGTATTTCAAATTATTTCTCCACTTTCTGCAATGACTTTTTTTGTATATCTGTGCAACCATAACCAAGCCCCATTACCACTTTCAGTTGGTAATGGAGCTGACTGCACAAAAGACATATTAGAGAACCATATAATGTCAGAAAATACTATAATCAAACATTCATTAGAATGCTACTACTACCAATAATATGGCTACTTATACTAGAAATGGATATTCAGCCTACGCTTATATCACATTCTTAATTAAAGTTATGACTAAAAGAGGCCTGATAATGTAAATCTATTTTGTGCGATCTCTGCTGTCCTTGGTGCTGAAGCTGCAACCTCAGACACTTCTAGAGGCTGTGACTGTCAAGTGTCTCACTTATCTAAGCCCACACTGCAGGCATGTATAGTGACACTGAGTAGTTGTCAGAAGCATCATCTTATTGTATAGATGAGATGCGTTCAGTGGAGAGAGGCCTCTCAGTGTCATTTCAGTTGAAAAACCCTAGCGTCACCACATAAATGTCTGTCTTCGAGCAGCTGTCTGATCTCGCTGTGCTGCTGCATCACAGATGTCAGCATAACAACCTTTCCGTTTTAACAAACGCTACATTCTTTAATGTCAGCCAAGCAAAAAGAAAAAAAAAGAAAAAAGAAAACAAAAGGCAGTGTCTGTTTTAAAACTTCTGAAGGTTAGGGCACAGCATGGAAGTCTGGTGGTAATTCTGCAGTGAGGCCTGAGTCAGTTAATGTAGAGACAGTTACCGTTGATGTGGTGGCACATTAGAACTGATGTACTTATTTGTCAGATACCTCTGTTGCTACAGAAGCCTCCCAGACATTCAGATGTTTTATGATATCTGATATATTTTTCTTTTCTGCATTCATATTCTGCTCTAATGCTAAGTTATGTGACACATATCAATACATTATAATCAGTATTAACCTTGTCAGACTGACTTTGTTGTGGAAGGTTGTTGTGTAAGATAACAGTATTTTAGACTTGGCTGTAGCCAGTTTAAGTCAGTTATTTGTACTGTGCAATAAACAGGGAAACTCTATATGCTATATATGGTAAAGCAGGTAAACATCATAGAGGTAAGACTTAATTAGCATACTATAATGCAATTGAGGGCTAATTTGACACAGCAGCCTACAGTCTGCAAAAGCAACCACAAATGATCTGCAAGGGCAACAAGGACGGCACAATGTCCACCTAGCCCAATTCCTTGTTACACAAAGTCAAATCAAGTTTAATTGTTTTATTTAGCCCAGTTTTGATTTAACCCTGTGTATCCCATAGCACCTGAGGGCAGCTCTTCTAAATTCATACAATTCATTGTTTTTCTGTTGCGTAGTTTCTATGATTGTCTATGTATGAAAACATTGTTATACAGACTGTTTTTAATCTATGTGAATAATATCAATTCTCCTATGTCAATTACATATTTTCGCAATATTTTTCAGTTTTTCCTCCCGAGTCACCTCAAATGCCTTGATGGCATTCGTCTGTAGTAAGAATAGCCTGTCAGTGTGTCTTGTCTATTTACTCTTCAAGAAGCAAAATCTTTGTGAAAGGAGTCCAAGGAAAGGCAACGAGTCAATGGAGCATCAATTCTGTTCAGTGACAGTGATACTGAGGTGATACTTACTGCCTTAGGTGCTTTTTTTGTCACTGTTAGCTAACGACTGCCATTGGTGTTAGCAATTGTTAGCCTCTGTTAGGTGGTGTTACTGAAGTGTTATTTGAAGTAAAGCTAATCCTCTCAGCAGCTGGTTTGTATGAAATTAAACTGTTCAGTGCAGGGAAAGTATGCTCTTTTTTTAGGATACTTGAGTCTAAATTATGGTCCTGGTATAATTTTAGCTTATAAACTGCTGTTGTTGTTGTTGCTATAGTTGCTAATGGTCAGCTGTCCGGAGACGATTTACTTTTCTCTGCAGGAGAGTTTCACATCTCATCTGCTAACAATAACTTAGCTAAATGCAACAATGCTGTTTATGTATGGGGGGTTTTTTTATGCTAAAGTATTGATTGTAGTTCAGGACATGAAGCTTTAAGTAAGGAGGATGGAATGAGGTTGAGATGAGGGAGGAGAGTGCCTATATAGAGGAAGGAGGAGAAAATGACAGGGACATGACAGAGTGAGCAGGGACTATTCATCCTAGGGTCCAGTTGCCTAGGTAACCCTCTAATTTATTTACTACTCTGCCCTCAGTCAGTCACCAATAGCTGTGCTGGATACTTAAATCACTCACCTCGAAGTTGAGAAAAGTTTAGTGGGACGTGCTAACTTCACAGTGTTGACAGTTTTTTAAAATGATATATTATTTATTTTTTTCACATTTAGTCCTCGAATGTCTATGGTCTCTGGTCCCTGTATATCTAAGCGTGGGGCTTTCTTTTATTCCTTCTTTACCCTCTTTTGTATATTTGAATGCGCTCTTTTCCTTCTACCTTTGTTTGCTTGTGAGTCATTGACCTTACTGTGGTGACCTTGGTGCTAATATTGTTTGCGTCTTCCATCTTAATCACTTCTGAAAGACATGGGGCTTCACAGTTCCTCTGGGATCTATATGTGCTTATGTGTATAAGAGAGTGAGAATTAGCACGTGACATACAGTAAGTGTAAAGCTAGAGCCTTTTAGCATTACAGCGATCATTAGAAAGAGAGAAGGTGCTTACTATGACAGGAACCACTGACCCATGTCAACACACACATATATTCTGATACCAAATCTGGGTCTGTTTTTACTGGTGGAGTCTATTATTTATTTATTTATTGTGTCCATTAATTCTTTTATTACATCCTTTATTTTAATGGATGCCATAAATGACTGGCCGCTTTGTGTTTTAAATAAACCCCAGCTGAAGTTATTTGTTTTAATACAGCACTCCTAGGCTTTGAATAGATTTTGTTTTTGAGTTTTCAGGTCCAAGTTCTGTATTTTTATGCCTAAGGGGCAGTTAGTTGTATGTAATAACGTAATATGTTGCCTTTGAGAGCAGGGATAAGGCTTTGATAAAGACGTGTCTTACTTTTCTGTATGTTGAGCTGTGCTTTTAGTTGAGGATGCCATGATCGGATCGTTTTCCATTTTGAGCCTGTACAGGAAATGGACTGAACCAGTGCCTGCTGCCCTGAATTTAGATGTACTTTGATTTTGTTTACAAGTGTGGATGAAAAACATAATGGTAATACGTCTGTGGTTTTATATGTATATATATAGTGCATCTGTGGTTAAGAGAAAAAAATGACTTACATGTGTTTTTGTTTTGACCCACAATCTTAAGTTTGCTCCTGGAAAATTATAGAATTATGAAGACAAGCACTGTGGAGACAACAGTTGAACTTGAACTTTAGGCTCCTTTAGTTGGTGTAAGAGCTCAGTGAAGGTGGCAAACCTGGTAATAATATCAAATAGGCCGAAATGAGTGATACTTCAAGGTAGATCTGAAATTTACCTGGAAATGTTTATTTTATCTCTTTATTTTTGTTTTTTATTTAGTTCTTTTGACAGTCCATTTTGCTGAAAAAAATGAAAAATCAGCGAACGACACAGAAAAATAAATGTACTCTACTTACTCATTGCTCATTGCATTGCCTTCTTCTTTATGTGAATAACAACAAAATAAAGTAAGCAGAGGATAATATATATCTGTTTTGGTGCCCCTGCAGAAGTTACCGATGTCCCAGACAGTGCTGTCTTCCTGAAATGATCCATAGACTCAGACGCCACGCATCCTTGATTCTTCCTCCTCCAACAGTTGATAGAGATAAAGTAAAAGGTCTCTGCACTCATTTAATGCATACTCTAGCCATCCTCATCCATGCGCACGAAAGAAGAGTGGTGACATTTTACCTTCATCAGTGGCGGTTAACTTAAAAATGGTGTCAAATGGAACGACATGCCCCGCGGTGTAAATGTGCATGCATCTGTGTGTGTGGGAAAGTGTTCATCTGCGAGAGAGGAATGGGTCATTTGTGTGTGAGAAATATGCTGCTGCTGTGTATGCATGCGAGTGCATGCACAGTTTTTGGTGCTGATTAAAGGCAGTCAGGCCTCAGTGATCAGGCCTTCTGCTTGCACTTCGAATGCCAAACACAACCGAGGATTCCCAGTGCAGCCAAGCATAGAGTCTGCAATGCTAGACCACACTGGACAACCTTAAAGGACTGCAGCTGTGTGCGTGTTTTTCATCTTTTTATTCTCCTTTATGCTCTTCACAGACAACATAAAGCTATATAGATGGGGGAAAAAAAAGTTTTCAAAAAGCTACTTTTTCTCCATCTTCCAATTTTCGGCATCTAAACAAAGCACTACTGAGTGTGCAAGTCTTAGTCTTTATGTATTTCTTCCTAAGCTTTAACTCTGATTTGTCAAGCAAACTTTTAAGCCATTCATGCTGTAAGAGCAAAAGTTAGACTATGGGACTTTTGACGCCACAATTCATCACCATGACATTTAAAGGAAACGTCTGTTCCAAGAACTTGGTCAATATTAATGTTTTTGTGTTGCAAGTTCTTGCAGACTTATTGAGCCATCACAATAATATCACGATAAGATGCATGATGCAACACCTATTTCAAAATCATTCATACAGACCTTTCTTTTTTCTTTTTTTTCAGCATAGCCCCATAATGCTGTCTTTTATTAATCCCAGATTTTTGTGCCAGGAAGTGTTTGCATTGCCAAAAATGTTAAACGCTACTTCCCTCAAAACAGAGGTGTCTCTGTGTGCCTTTCTCTCAGCCTCTCCACTTCTAGAGGCTTGAGTGAAGTGTCACTTATACCAGGACAAAGAATCCAACCTTTAAAGGTTGAGGGATATTGCAGAGATGACCTTTCTTACAATTACACACGCACACACACAAATATGCATCGAAGGTTGGGGGGGGGGGCAGTGTGAAGATGAGCGAAGTAAAATGGCAGACAGCAATGTCCAACAAGATTACTGTACTCATCATCCACAGATTTCCCACCTCCACCAATTCATTTCCTTCCGCCTCTGTCTGTTCAAATGGATGGCACCAGACATTTGTCAAGGTGAAGGTAGAGCGCCCCATGCCTAGCAATACAACCAACCAATTTTTCCATTCTTCCGCTCTGCTAGTCTTTTGCTATTAAGTGTTCAATTTCAGCACCTGGAGGCGATGCCAAAGAGCAAAGCCTCCAGGAATGTTAGAGAAATCTCACTGATTAATGCAACACCCCTGCACTCACTCCTGCCTGTTTCTGGTGGCTTTGTACTGCTGTTGATGCAAACGCCCACAGTGATGTGCACTGTGCTGATACTTGTGTTGCACAAAAATCTGTTTTGTTTTGTCCTGTCCATCTGATACATTCATTTCATAAACACATAAACAGGAAAGCTGATTCCCTAAATTGAGTTAGAAATTAATTATGTAGTGTGACACTGCAATATTTTTCTTGTGTATGTGTGTGTGTGCATTTAGTGTTATCAGATGTCAATACAATTTGACAGAAAAGCTCTCCAGTGAGCATGTGACAAATATGAATTAGTAAATTAATAGCAGCATTCAGATAATGGACAATAATAGAACAGTAATGATAATAATAAGAAGAAGATATTAAAGAAATTTCCACTTTTCAGACTATTTATTTTCATTCTTGGTGAATTGCAATTTCCTGGTCAAAGAGCCTCACCCATTGCTATGCATGTGTGTGTGTGTGTGTGTGTGTGTGTGTCAGTGGGGGTGGGCTGAGGATGACAGCTCAGTGCCAGAGGTAATTTAGGTGTATTGTATTGATGAGACCTCAACTCTAATGAGCTTTAGCCAATTAATCCATCGATTTACATGTAAATGGCTCCTGAAAGGTTACTGGCTGTGGCTGCCATCTGCATGTACTTACCATGCTAATGTTGTGCTGAGTGACACTCAACACGAATGCAGAAATTTAGGGGCTGAGAGACTAAAAGTGTCACAGGGAGAGAGAGAGACATGACTGCTTGATCTTTGATAGATTGCACCGCATCCCATTATCTGCAAAATAGGGTGTTAATTGCAATGCCATACATCACCTATGGGTGCACACACCTTTTAATTAAGAAACAAACATCTTTGATCTGTCAATCTCCCACTAGACCCCTGCACATGAGTCTGTAGGAGTTTTTTTTTATGTAGGTTCAATATTTTTTTAACTTCATTGATATTCATAATTTGAGTTTGAGCAATGTAATTCAAAAAAGAAAACAAATTAAAACTCTTTTCCTCTTGAGATTGATATATTTATAAGGAAAATGGTCAGTTATTTGTGTTTTTGTATTTCTCTATTGCCATTACAGTCTCAAAAGCTAGAAATAGTCATAAAATGTATTATGATAAGAAATAATCTTACCATTCTGTACTCTGTAATATCTGTGATCATGAAAGTGTCATTTGGGTGCAACATGATAAACAATTATTCTGCATTCCTCTCTTGCAACCTGTTCTAGTTTTACAGTAATTGATATTTCAAGTATCATTTTTAAGTTTCCTTCAAGTGTGAAGAATAGCTCATCTTAGCTGGCAGAAAATGCGATCTGGAAGTCTTTCACCTCAAATGCTGTGCTCTTTCCGAGTCTTGCTATCAGCTAGCTTACTGGCTGAGGTTCAGTGTTAATTACGAATGTGCTCAGCTTAACTGAGATACTCAGTAAATTGTCCCCAGGTGGGGAAAGAATAGGCTCTATCGTCATTTCTCATAACTGCAGTTGAGCTAATTATGATGGTGAGTGTGTGCAAGCGAGTTGTGCTGGCAAAGCCTTTTCTGTCATCTGTGTATGTTTAGGGCCACTTGAGAGTGGTAGCTTCTACATGCATTTGTATGTGCATGATTTGGTGTGCACTGTGTGTGTGTGTGTGTCTGTGTATATGTTTATGTATATCTGTTTGGAGGGTGTGTGTGCGAGTGGATATGATGCTTTGAAGCACTTTGTCTTTCTGTATGTGTGTGTGTGTGTGTGTGTGTGTGTGTGTGTGGGTGGGTGTGTTTGTACATTCAAGCATGGCGAGACTACAATTGGCACATGCTAAAACACGAAACTTCCAAAGCCAACAGTTCTGTTAAGTGAGATGTGCTGTGTTATAATGATGCCATCTATCATTCCTTTCATCTCTCCATTCCTTTATCCCCTCACTCCTCCATCACTGTCTCTGTGGCCTCATTAATTTAGCCCGGACTATTTATGGGCCTATAAAAACAATAAGGAAAAAGAGTAAGGGTTTTACTTGCAAAAAAAGATACTTCCAAAGCATGGGAAAGATGAGGAAGCCTGTCAAATTAGATGGAGCATACCACATAATTTTCAGTTAATTGCACTTGACCCTTAACATCTGGTTAACATTGGACAATGGTTACAAATACCCAGTATTCATTTGAAAAATTAAAAGTAGTTTAGTCAATATTTCATATAAAAACTAAAATAAATAAATGGGAATTTACTCTGGCTATGCAGCCAGATTTTTAGAAAACCAAACACAGGCTACAATGCAATAATTTGAGGTTAGAATGCATTAATATTGAAGGTAGCATTGTAGGACGATTATAGCACACTCTTAAACTTTGACAAACTGTTGAACTGCAAAACTTCATATCAATTTTAATATGAGCAGCCATGCCTCAGGTGGTAGAGCAGGTTATACTGACATTAGTAGTTTGATCCATGACACTCCACTCAAATGTCTTTGGTCAAAACCCTCAACCCCAAATAGCTCATGATGGCAGGAAAGCATTTTGCACGGAAGCTCAATCATCTTTAGCATGTCCGTGAAACAAAGTAATTGAGAAGCTATTTTTTACTGTTTGTAAAAAGCACATATTTAAATTGTGTTACTGTGGTCATTTGTGTATGTTTACCTATACATAAACACGTTTGCACTGGGTGCACTTACTTCACCTCTGTCACAAGTATGATGTAAGTTTAACCTGCTATAATTTGTCTTTAGAAGCTGATGCCTTCCACATAAACATCTACAGCAGCCTTATCTCTGTTATCCAGCTGAAAAAATAAAGGATTGTTCCAAGAGAACTGTCAACAACAACAGATAGACAAAAGTCTGGCACTGTGCTTCTTGATGATGCCCATCTGGAATTGTGTGATCAAAATAAAAGACATTGGTGTGTGAGTAAGACAGTGTTTAAAATACATCTGGGTTTTTGATTACATGAGCATGACTATTTTTATTTGTAATCTGTCAGTGGAAAGCTGATTGACAGCTGAATTAAATTTGTATTATAACTCATTGTTAAAAACAGTATAATCAGAATTCGATTTGTGGGGACAAAAATAAGGTCATAGTTAGCCTGGCTGCAACTGTGCAGTTATTCCTCACCATACCCTGTAGTCCTGGGAATGTTCTCCCTGCCATTTGAGGTCCAGAGACTTTAAACTGCAAGACTTTCTGTCAGCCAGTGAACCTGGCTAACCTGTAGTGACTAACAATGAAGTGTAAAACGCACTAAAGATTAGTCTGTGAGGGGTTGTAACATGGTTGCTTAAAAAATGGGCTCATGTGAGAATACATAGAACTCAAGGTAACCCTAACATGAGGCCGTTCACATGTACTGTTGTCAGATACACTGGAAGGATGATTTTATGTTTGTTTATGCAGTAGAGTACTCTGAAGGTTTCAAAGAAGATCTGAGAATATCATCATAACTTAGAAAATCTCTCGTTGGTGCAACTAATCAGTTATCTAAAAAGAAATAAAGAGTGAGTGTGATGAGTTTAGGAGATAACGTGTAAAGATCCTGAAGTTGTTTTCGTGTTTCTATGCATTCTGCATCTGCCTGAGATGACAATCGTTCACCAAGTTTCTTTTTAATGATGGACTACCCTGAGTAGCTGTTATTGGGAAGAGTGGGGTTATCACCCTGCTTTAGAGTGAAATACCATGTGTTCGCCCAGCAGGATAACATTCCTGCTGGCCCCATGATTTCCTCAGGTCATTCATGCAGTTCTCATCCCCACTGTAATGGCATTGTACTGGGGCTCAGCTGCCCCACTAGGCCCCCCACGCTTCCCCCTTTGGCCTCCCTGACAGCACTGCCCTTCAGCTGCCTGTCAACCACACCAAGTCCACGATGGTTGATGGGAGATGATTGGGAGAATGGGGTCAAGGATGGGGTTAATATAGCTTTTAGTTAGCTTGATTTTTTTTTTTAAATGTTGTTTACCTGCATTTTTTTTTTTTTTTACCACAAGTATTACTTCCATAAGTTTCAGGAAAAATTTGAATTGCTTATCACAAGTGCATATTTTAGATTTCCTCATATGAGGCGTGAAGTACAATTCATAAAAAGTGAGGAAAAAAAGTTAGTGGCAAAGAAGAAAATCAATTGCCTTAAACTACATTTCGCTCTCGATTTGTCTCTTGATTTCATCTCTGTCTCAGCTTACCATGAAATATATGTATTAAAGTGGCAGGCACATAATAAAGGAAATCCAAACCGCCTAGTATTTTCTAAATGCTATTTTATCTTTTTACATACAAAAGATACTTTCATGACGTTGCCCGAGCAAAGCAGAAGAATTCACAGCATCTGCTGCATTGACAAAGTGGATGTGTGGAGTGAAAGCAGAGCAAGAAGAACAACATCTGCCACTACTTATAAATTCAACAACGAGTATGCGTCACACATCTTTTCTCAAAGATTCTCCTTTTTTCCGGCATTGTGTGTGTGCAAAGACGGCTGTTCATCATTATTCAAGGACAGAGCTGATTAAAGGTGATTAAGCCCTTCCCATCCATCACTCTCGCCTTTCAGCCTGTCACTAGCCCCAGTATTAAGGGGGGACACCAGCGTATGTATGCGTGATTGTCTCTGGGTGTGTGAAACGGGGGAAACAGACAATGTCCATCCAGCTATGTGTTTTCCTAAATATTCGCCATTACCCTAATTGCAGACCATTTCTCAAGTAGAAAGAAACAATATACATGGATCCTTAATAATGTTGCTTAATGCTAAAATAATACACAAAAGGATTCAAATTGTGGTTTCAGCTTAAATGGCCCATGGAAGCACATTCTTTACAAGACTCTTTAGCAACCCTATGATGAATGTCCTCTTTCTCCCTTGATGAATGATGCCAGTGAGAACCTTTCTGGCTCCTGCCATTCCTCATAATAACAACTTTAAGTAATGCTAACTAATATTTTTAAGAAGGGAAATTTTCGGGAGGAAGAATTAATTAATTGATTTACTGTTGTGGTTTCTGGTTCCTATGGAAAATACTAGAGAATTAGTAATGCCGTCAATTAAAGGTTCCACAAACAGTATAGACTGTGGGAAAAGAGGAGCTTAACTAAATTGATGCTGTCCTTGGCAGATTGTCATTGTATTCATTAATTTCACATAAGGCATTCGGGATAAGAACTTAAAACTGGATTTCTTGGTGTCTGCAACATGTAACTGTTCCCATGGCAGGTAAAGCTTCTGAAACAGTTTTTAGACTATAAGTCTCGAGCTTTTTGAGATAGAGTGAGGGAAGTTTTACACAGTGTGAAGTTCAGTTTCACAGGCTGTGGATGTCAGAGACTGACTAGGATTAGATTTGTACTAAATGGCCATTATCATCTCAACACTGAGAACCTGATTTTGTTTCCAGTGCCCAAGAGAGTGCCTTTTTTGGTTGATTGTGCATATGCACTCATGTACAGTGTGTTTGTGTGGCTATATTGAATGTGTAGGGATGCAAAAATGATATAGCTGGTGTCTGGAAATGTTGTATTTCTTGTCTCAGTTTCCAGTTCCATCAGCGTGACTAACTGGTGACACAATATACATGATTGAGTTTATCAGTTAGTGTGCAAGGTTTGTATGAAGCCTGTAAGAATGTGGGACCCAGAGCAGAGCATATTTTGTTATTTTCATTTAACATTTGTGTCCCACTGCAATGTGCTGGAGCTTCACAATCTCCCACTAACATTAGCTCTGCAGGGCGCCACACTAGAAATACACTTTTGCTGAACCTGCACTTCTCCAAGTATCTCAGCCTCACTATCACCAAACATCATCTTCTCTGCATCCCAAGGGCACAGAAAGTCACACAAACAAAAGTTTAGGAAGGCATGATTGTGTCACTTCTGAATAAATGAAGGTGATTAGCATTTCAGATTTCAGATTTATTAGCATTGTTTAGGATAACTCTTTAGTCTTGGATACTTTCATACCCATATAAAGAATACATTAATTGCATTTAATATAATAATGCTCTATGATACAGCTTACAGTTTTTTCATTAAGCTTTATCTTCAGTAATCTATGGCTCCGCCTTGGTAATTAAGTCCACATTCCCCTTGAACCTGGCAGTTATTGCAGCTATATGACAATGATATCATAGTTAAAATACACTGTAAAAAGAAAATAGGTGAACCAACTTAATTGAATTATTTCAATGGTAACACCTAATTTAATTAAGTTCTTTGAAATGAAGTTAATACATTAGATAAATCAGTTGTGCACTCTAATGTATTCACTTCATTTCAAAGAACAAATTAAATTAGTGTTACCAATAAATAATTCAATTAAGTTGGTTCTTTTTTCAGTGTATGCTAGTGTAGCCCTTCTTTCATATTTATAAACTGCATATATTGTTCCTCATCCTAAACAGTCTTTGCATATTTAATAATTAAGGTTTTGCCATTATTTCAATTTATCTTAATTTGTTTCCAGTGCATTGTTTCACAGGGCTTTTATTCATTCCCACAGCAACTGTGATTGTGTGCGGTTTTTCTGTATGCGTGTTCAAGGAGTTTGTTTTAAATGGACTCATGTGAATTCTATCTATGAGTCAGTGCTGACTCATTACCCCAAACCCACTTTGCACACAACATCTTGTTTACACACTCAGCAGGATTTTGTGTCTGTCTTTGTATGTTTGGACATGTGCCTTTAATTTGATTAAAGCGGTGTGCGCTCATCTGAATACACATGCGCTCATAGGGATTAAATGTCACACACAGTAACACATAGGATGTCGTGTAATCACACCTGAAAATAATTACAAATGTATAAAAATAAGCATTACTCACTGACATTAACTCACCTTACGTATGTGTACGCTGCACCAGCAGAGGATGATGGGAGACTGAGAGTAGGGGCAGAGAGAAGAGCTGGGAAGAAGAGGGTAAGACGAGAGTCCTGATGTGTATTTTGATCGTGCCAGGATGTCTGGCCCTGTCTGTGGTTCACCTGCGCTGGTCTGTCACTCACACAAGCCCACACACGCACACATAATCTCACAACACTGATAGGAATAGGCAAAGCATAACATAAATACACACATCTCAATCAAAAGTTTCTGTTTCATAGGAAGGTTTTAGATAGTTTTCTCCTCATTCCCTCTCTCTGTCTTTCTCTCTGTGTGACCCAGTAACCATTGCCCATGAGTTTTTCTCTCTGCCTCCCTCCCGCCGTCTCTCCCTCTCTCTCCTCTTTCCTAGCAGCAACACATGGTGGGACACCCGTGGTGAGGTGTGTCATTTGAGGAGTGATTTAGTGCTGTTCTGCCCCAACCACTGCTGAGCCACCTGCCCCAGGAATCCTGCTGCATACACACACACAGACACACATTTATACACAGATGCAAGCATATGATGGACACATACTAACAAAGTGGTTAAGCACTACCAAAACCTCTAAATGCTCTGGTCTCTACAGCCTGATTAGACCCCATTGTGCTATTTTCACAAATTCTTACATACCAGCTCTGAGTGGATCATGAACTGAGGCATTCTTCTGTGTATTTCCCATTTTTCACTAGCTAATTAATCTTTTACAAGGGGACCTGTAAGTGGCCACTGTCCAGTTTCAAAGATGTTGAAACACTGTTCACTAATTATATGGCAACAATTTATTCAAGCACCTCTAAAAGTAATGCAAATTATATAACAGCATTTGTATTTGACATTATTTCCTTCGGGAGATGTGTTTTTCCATTACAGCAGTATAATACAGTTGCTGGTTGTAATAGATAGCATTAAAAAAGCTTGATATTGCACATTATAGGACAGCAGATGTGTTTCTGTTTAGTTACAGTATGAAATGGAATAAAGCATAAAACAACACTAATCTGAATGCTCAACACTGTAAGTAGAATGGGCTTCAATGTTGGTATAAAACTGAGAATTTCCTTATTATTATGTTTATATGAAACCTTGATTAAATTGCCTGTTATATTCCCTGCTACATATGGGGGATTCTTATTGGCCCCCTCATGCCTGCACTGTACACATACATTCTGACCTTCCTGTCTCTGTCAGAGATTTATGTTGTGTTGTTCACTTTCAAGGTGAGAACTAATGAGGTACGTGCAACATATCTGATTTAATGTGATTTTGTGAGATAACATTACAATGCACTAGGGTAATTAAGCCTTTAAAATCAGGTGCATTTTAGCTTTAGATGAGGAACCACATTTTTACCATCTCTAAACACTTGAAAACAGCAGTTTTCTACTGAAATTTAAATTTCAGCACACATGGATGTTCATTTTCCTTCCAAAGTCCAAGACATGACAAAACATACTCTTAGCAAGCATGATCTAAGAAGGCTCTCACTGAAGCCCAAGTAAAAAAACATTTTTAGCTTTACACAGTGGAAACTAAAAGTGGATAAAATTGCTTGAATTATATCCCTGTTTTTACAGTAGTTTATGTTGTTTCCCTTAGTAACAAATGAAAACCAGATGTTGGTGTGTCAGATTACAGAACGCCAGTGTTGTCGCTATTTGTTTTCAGAATGAAAGACTGCATAATTGACACATTATTAAAACAAGAAAGAGTGAATCGACACTAAGTGCTGATCAGTTTTTAAACTTATATGTGTTAACTCGGCAATAAAGCATATCAAAGCTGAGAAAGCAACCACCAGGATTTACCAGTTCCCAATAAATATTTCTCTCTTCTATTTAAATCTTTTCCCAACAACCCCTCATCAGCGCTGGCTACATAGATCCCATTGAGACTAACACTGTGGGCTATATGAAAACCAGAGTGTCATATTGTCTGAAGTGAGAGGAGCCCGGGGGCTCTTTAGCATATGGCAGCAGCTACATTCTGAGGCTTGTGCCTGAGGTGCCTGTCAGCATAGTCATATGCAATGTGTGTTTATGTGCGTGTATTAGTGTGCATCTGTCTGCATGTTTCCTTCAGCTGTTCTCAGGTGTTCTAGCAGTAAAGTGGTCTTTACTCTAATTCCCCACACACGTACCTCAGCAGGCAGAGTAACATGTCCCCGACTGAGGCTCAGTGTCAGCAATCACATGGATGCCTATTAATCTGAATTATAGTACTGAGGGGACTTCAAACTGGAGTGAGAACGCATGCGCCATATTTATAAGACATCAAATAAATATAGATATTGATGTAATATTGGGGAAGCCTTTAAAATAAAACTTAAACAAGGAGAAAATATTTGAATTACATTTGAACAGAATGCCTCTTTGTAATCACTTCCACTACACAGTGTAATAGTGTAATATACATCATTATTGTAGTATTTCAATATTGTAGTGTTGTTTGCAGGCAATCATCACATCAATTACTACTAGTTGTTAAAGTATTGCCGACTGAGTGCATTCGGTGAAGTGGGTCACTGTCATTGCACTTTCATTGTGTGTGTGAGTGTGTGTTTGTGTGTGTGTGTGTCCAGCAGCAGTGCAGCTGACCTATTTTCTTTTAAAGATGAGAGCATGTCCTCTGCGGCACTGGTCAATAAAACTGCCCTGTTGGAGCTTAACTCTAAAAACAGGGGGGGCAAACAAGGATTTTTCCCTTATACACACACACACACACACACACACACACGCGCGCACACACGCCCAAGAGGACATGCAAATATGAGCACATTTCCTCATTTTTCTGAAAACTACAACTTGAGTATGTTTTTCAGTTTTCCCATTATCCATTCTTTGTTATTGTCTTTATCTGTCTGCATCTTAAAAAATAAATTTTTCCTGTTAAGAACCCCTGATACGCATAAAAACTACTGAAAAAATATCATTCATTAAAAACAGTTTCCATTTCTCGTATTCGCTCTTACAGTAAACGATTTCAAATGATAAATATGTTTCCCTTTGAAGTATTTCTTCAGAGAATAACAGCGACACAGAATGCTTGACATGCACTTAAAGAGAGGATGTTGTGAGTTTCATCATCTCGAATAATGGATTGCTTATGCTCAGTACTGTTATTATGAAGTTTTTTTCAATAGCGATATTAAAAAAAAACTTTCTGGAAAAATAAACTAGAAAATAAAGCAAGAGATGGGAATCTGTCAGCTACAGATCAGTTTCTCATAAACAAGCTTTTAAATAGTAATGCAGTTGCCATTTGTTACTATTGCCATAAATGGGTTTAGGGTACTATAGCCTGGCCAGCTAAATCAACAAGATGACGACATGTGTACATGACTGGTTATCGCTAGTGTTAACAGAAGCACAATAGCCCTGTAAAGGATGAGGGCAGGCAAATGGGTTTAAATGCTGATTGGGTTGACTGCTGTGTTTCCAGGGACTGTAAAAGTGGAATGTCTATGTATGTGTGTGCACTTGCATTTGGGCAAGTACGAGGGCAATTAGAGGCCAATGTCTTCTTCAAACACAGTGACTGCATACAAACAGATAAACACACATGTGTTGAATTTAAAAATAAGGACTGCTTTTTTGTCTTGTCTGGTGGATAAAGGCAGAAAAGTTCATATGATGATGATTAATATGATATCTAGAAATGAGTTACTCACTTTTTATTGACAAGCAACATCTCTGCAGACATCAGGACAATAATAAAAAAGGGCTTATGTAAAGTGTAGAAATTTCTTTATGGGATCATTACAAATATAAGACCTAAAATCCATCTGTTAAATGTTCAGTAGATACACACTTTTATTATTTGCAGTGAGCAAACTCAGTGATGTAGCATGTAGTTAAATAAATGGTGCACTGACTATAACCTGTATCATAAAAGCCCAACCTGTAAACAAGAATTGAATGCAGGTTTTGGGGGGACGCTCAGCACTTTAGCTGAAGTCAACCCCTAAGAAATATTTCGAAAAGGTTTTCTAGAAACAAGCATTAACTATAAAGTAAATGGCCTATATTGTCTGGTAAATGCTCATAAAATGAGCTCAAAAGAGGTAAAAAAAAAAAAAAAAAAAAAAAGGGGGGGGAGTAATTTGCTAATAACATTGTTACCCTAAGTTGTTCAGCTGATATCTGTCCACTCATTTTCAATAATTAGGGAAGGTGAAATCATTCGTGTCTTTGGAATGAGGTTAACCATAATTCATTGTTTATTGATATATAACAAGCATTTCCTTCCTTTAATGCTAGAGATGGAAAATTAATCACCAGGGTCTATCTCTCTCACACTTTTCGGCACCGTTACATTAACACAGTAAAAATTTAAATCCTGAGTCAGTCGCAGAATAGAGACATCGCTAAATTTTTTCTTGGCAGAAAAACCAAAGTATATAGCAATGAAAAAAAGTGAGCAGAAAACTTGTTTCTTTCTTTCTATCTCTCCTCCTCTTTCTATTTTCTCCACTATCACTCCATCAAGTGCAAGGTTAAACTTCTGCCTCCTTACAGTCACATCACCCCTTTATTATTGAAATTAACATAACCTCACTGTGTGTGTGTGTGTGTGTGTGTGTGTGTGTGTGTGTGTGTGTGTGTGTGGGTGTGTGGAGGTATGTGTGTGTATCTTTCTGAAGTTTGTTCCGGCTGGTGTGCCGGTTGCCCTGGATTTTCTTACTGACCTGGCTAATCTCTGGAGTGTGGAGTGTGTAGGAAACAGTTATTGCATCCTTGATGGATACAGCAGGGAGTTGATCCATGCCTCTGCATGTGTGGGGTTAGTAGAGTCCTTGCCCTGTTTTGTCCCAGTTTATTGTCCTTCACAGCAGCTTTGCACACATACATACGCACACATGCTATTTTAATAAAAGTGCCCTTGTCAAATCAAATGCAATATGGAGTAATGTGACTTAGAGTAGCTTTCATTGTATTTGCTAATAACAGAATTTTAAAAAATTAGCAAGACATTTTAAATTCCTGATGATAGGGAGATTTTCTGGACCTATGTTGACCTATGTAATTTGCGTAGATATAAACTGTGTTATGATTGTTTGCTAAAAAAGGACAAATTAAATATACTGTGCAAATGGATGAAAAGAACAACAAAAATGCGAAATTTACTATAAATATGAGATTCAAAACATGTCATGTTTTCATCTCAGTGCTTTTCTGATTTAAAAATGCTACGCTGATTTCACCGTGTAGCATCTCAGTAAACAATATATTCTAATTGGCATCTGTTCTGTTGATTTTGATCATTTTCTCTCAAACTGAAGCCTTTGTGAATATGAAACGGAGGGGTGGGGAAAAGAAGGCTTGAGTTTCCTCTTTTTATTAAATCAAGAAGATGAGACTGATATATGAAGGCCGATACTTGCTCCAATTAAAATCTAATATAGAGCAGTTAGCACACTGTTTGTTTTATGATTACATTACACTAATTAACATGATTTTAATTTGCTGGAATTAATGAAGTTTAATTTCAAAGGATACATCTGGTGAATCTGCTTTTAGAAAACGCAAAGAATGATCCGTTACTTCACATAAATCCTGTATCATATCATTCACTTTTATATATATTTAAAACAAACACATATATAGTATTTGGTTTGTTCCTATGATAATGTGCCTTTGAGTATCTAACTTCAAAAATATATGCTTTTTTTGCTTGTATGTCAAAGTATCAGTAGTATAAACCGTCCCCCTCCTCTTCATCCTTTCTTCAACTCATCCTATCCTCCTCCTCCTCTTCCTCCTTTCATCCTCCTCTATTTCCTTTTGTCCTCCACTTACCCTGTCATCAGGCTGCTTTATTATGCAAATCAGTGTTGGACCGCATCACTTAATTAAGCTTTACTATTCCAGTTTGCGTGTGAAATCTAACACACATGTACAAAGCACACTCTCACACACAATAACACATACTCATCCTAACTTTTAAACAAACATTAAAGAAACTGGTGGAGGTTGGGAGGTTTAATGATTGGTATTCTGGACTCTGAAATCATGCTCACAAACACACAAGCGGTCCCTCTATGCAGCAGAAGCACCTCTTTGAGTGAGCGCAGATAAAAAGACTTGAATAGCAGGGTTTTCCCAAGTCATTAGCCTGCAGTTAGTATCTATACTCCAGTCTGGCCCTCCGCTGCTCACCTTGCAATGCCAACTGCTTCATTCCTATTGCTACTAAAAGTGCTACTTACGAGATTGTGGTGGTAAAACTAAATAGCAGGGTCAGAAACTGATGTACCATTTGTAGGTGCTCTTGACAGAGCTAGCTCATTAATTAATTTTAGTGAGGAATTTGAGCTTAGTCTTAATTAAATACAGCAATACCATAGTTTATAGATACAGAATGGTTTATTTACTGGTATTAAAAAGTAGCAAACAAAAAAAAAATCTTTATGGTTTAAATCTACAAACTAGCAAAAAAAAAAGAAAAAATAAGAAACTGTAATAAACTTGTTGTCACTGCTACATCCCCTCTTCTTCTTGCAAGCTATTCTGTGCAAACAAGTGACCCAAACAAAAACAGTAAAATTATCAAAAAATATGACCCTGAAAGTTTAGAGCCTAATAAAACCCTTCTTGTTATTTAATTAGCTTCAGTAGCTTTCATCCCATTTACAAAAACTGAATTGGAAGCACTGTTAAAATGAATTCTTGCTCCTGACCTTCTGGAGCCTTGAAAATGTAGAGAATAACTTCTGCATTGGTCCACAATACTGACTACTGACATCTGAATATATTCTCATATGTCCCTGTAGTGATTAACAGGGTAAATGACATGATAATTGAACATAGAAGAGATAAAAATGTGTAGTAATTTGCTTTGAGACACAGCCTATCAATTCTGATGATTGTTTTCATTTATATTTCTGACAAAATGAATTTGTTTTATTGGGTTACAGACATATTAACTTCAGCAAAGTGATTGCAATTCAGCGTACTGGATATCCATGTTACTCTGTATATCAGAAATCTGAGTTATATATTCATACATTAGTCTTTCTTACCTCAATAAGACTTTCTAGGTTATATTTTGCAGGGTTTTTTTAACGGTAATAAAAATGGCAATATCAGTGTATTATAGCCGCTTATATCTAACATTTCATGCCAAACTGAAGTGCATTGAAAAAACTTAAGATGGGAGATTATAAAATAACTGCAAAACTGCACTTTGAATATTAAAAAAAGGCATGTGTATTTTTATGCGTTAGTCAACAGTTTGCTTAACATGTTTCTACATCAACACCAGTATTAGGAAGACAAAAAAATCCCACCAAAATATGCCATGCTTTCATAAAAGACTTTGACCTTTCTGAGATTTCTGTAACTTGTTACTGGTTCTGCCTGAAGCAGGATTTCATGGCAGGGGGCAAGATGTTTACTGTTGCCATGTCTCCAGTAACATTACAAGTGGCTCCGGATAAGACCGCCAGCCAAATGCCTAAGCTGTCAAAGTAAATAACTTTTCCATTTCAAAGAGAGCTATTCCAATTAAGGAAAGAAAGTTGGAGCAAAAGAATGAGAAGGAAAAGCCGCAGAAAAGAACTCAAGGAGGGAGTGCAAGATGAAGGGGAGGCGGACATGGAGGGAAATGGAAGAGGAGGAGAGAAAGAGTGAAAGTCATTGCAATCTTATGGGAGTGAAAAAGAGAGGTGGTTTGGAAACAGGAAATCAATTGTTGGGCCTGCATTTTGGTTTGGCTCTGTTTGCTGCTAGACTTAACCTTGAAGTGTGTGAATGGGAGAAAGCACTAGGCTGGGATCAAGACTGAAGCCTGATGAAATGATAGGGAGTCAAGGGCAGAGCACTTTCTCACTTTCCCACTGTAAATTGATTGGTGTAACACGAATCAATTTGCAAGTGATGTTCAGGGGTTAAGCACACACTGATCATGTGACAAGTAACATGCTGAATGTCATCACATTTTGATAAAATAATCACAAGGTAGTTTAATAAAATGAGCTTAATATCCTTTAATAGTTTAGTGATTTGGATTTTCCCAGTTCTTTACCGTGTTGCTGAGTTTTGGCAACCTTTCATAAAGAGACTGCAGGTTCCACTTGAAAGCTGTATATCACAGATTTTCTACTAAAAAATGTGAAACAGTATCAGCGTAACACGATTTTTCTTCCCCTCGAGTATCTTTTATGGAAGATGATAAAGACAAGGAAGGAAGCCCCTTCTTGTTTGCAGTGGTCATGGATATGTTGATAAATGAGGTCATGCAGGAGACTGGACTGTGATGTTCGCAGACAACACTATGACCTGTAGTGAGTGTGAAGCGCAGGTGAAAGAGAGCCTGAACAGGTGGAGGTATGCTCTGGAATGAAAGTCAGTAGAAGTAATGCAGAAATTGTGTGTGTGAATAAGATGGAGAGAGGTGTAACAGTGAAGATCCAAGGAGTAGAGGTATTAAATGTACAGAAGATGAGATAAGATACCCAATGTCAACCAAATTTAAAGCAATGGACATTGCACAAGAAAGGTGAAGAAGAGAGTGCAGGCAGTGGAATGGCTGGAGGTGAGTGTCAGAGGACATTTGTGTCAGAAGAACAGCTGCAAGAGTGAAAGGGAAGGTTTACAAGATAATAGTGAGACCTGCTGTGATGTATGGTTTGGAAATGATGGCTTTAACAAAAAGACAGGAGGCTGAATTGTAGTTAAAGATGTTAAGGTTTTCATTGGAAGAGACTGGGATGGAAAAAATTAGAAATGAACATGTCAGAGGCACAGCTCAGGTTGAGCATTTTGAGACAGAGTTAGAGAGGAAAGGCTGAGATGATATATTCAACAAAGGATGTTGAAGATGTAGGCAGGACAAAAAGAGGAAGACCACAGAGAAGATTCATGGATTTAGTGAAGGAGGACATGCAGAGGGTTTGTATTACAGAGGAGGATGCTAGGGATAGGGTGAGATGGAGGCAGATGATCCGCTGTGGCCACCCCTAAAGGGACCAGCTGAAACAAGAAGAGGAGTATTGATTGAACAGAATGCATTCCCAGTTATTTTTCAACCACCGTGTCATGTGGCTTCTGCAGCTGTGTATGCGTACGTGTGTGTACTTCTGTGCGTGTATAACTGCTGTTTCAAAGTGTGTAAAAGGATTGTTCCATCTGCTGATATGTAGAAAATAACAAGACATCTTGTTATACCTTTATGTGTGTGTGAGTATTTGAGACCTTCAGTTAAATGGCTGTTTATATGGTTAAATAAATGAGTACTTGTAGGAATAGTGACAGACCCTTTGCATGCTATTGACTGCGAATAAATAAAAGATAATTAATGGTGGAAAACCTTCATATTTTTCTCTGAATGTCAGTGTAACACTTCCTGGTTGGATGAGGAGTTAATCCCCTGGGTACAAATATGATTTTACCATCAGTCTCTTTTAGAGCAGCTTTTTTATTCTGGCAGACCTGTATTATCCGTTTCCAGCAGTTGTAAAAATATGGTTGTGGTCATGAAAAAATCTGTACACTGACACATGAAAAATCTCATACTGTAAGTAGAGCTTTAGTTCTCTAAGATTCTCTCTGTATCCAATAAGTTTCATGGATGTGTTGAAAAGTCTTCAGTGTTGACTCGCCAGAGTCATTTACCATGCCCTGCCATGGAGTGGCCACCTTTACACGCTATGCCCCGCCTCTGGCCCTGTGACGAATGGGATAATGACACTGTAGCAGTTAAGAAAATGGATAAATGGATGGAAGATGTGAAGTTCATTTAGTAGGTGCAGAGGTTAATAAAGCTACTCAGTAATTTAATTTTAGTTCCACAAATTTATTAAATTTATAAATGAGCTCAAGTACTTAAGATGTGTATTAATCTATAGCTGGAAATAGTCCAAGCAAATTTGCAATGTCTTATTGTGCGAGCAAGCTTTGCTAAAAAAACATGTATACATGCATGCCTTTTTTTTGTCTATTTCTAACATGTATGCAGGAGAAAAAAACAACTTGATTTACATTCTCTGGCAATATCCATGCAAAACTCTAAGCTATGATATAAATGACTTGGAAAAAAATCTGCCACATGTGAAAAATAACTTCTCCTATGAATATGCATGTGTCTGCTTTAGTGATTTGTTCCTACCCTTGAGTGAAGTTGGTATAATACAGTACCTAAAAGAAAACAGATCTACTTGGACTTGAGCCCAGTGACTTAGCTGGCCAGTATATATGGTAAATGCATCTTTGTTTGGTGTTATCCAGTGGTGAATTGTTAGTGGCATACATACTCTATCAAAGTCTGCTCATGGCTAGACTAATCAGTCTCTCCCGCTAGTATGAGACTAATGCGTTTTAACTTTTGCCTATTATCTATAATTCTCTTTTATATTCCACAATTCTGTTAACCCAGCAATTTCCTCTGCTTCTGTTATACGATTGGCTGTCAGGTGTAATTTCCTGGTGTGTCCTCCCATCAGGGTGGTCTGTTTTCTGTGTGTCAGCAACTGTTGGGGTTGCCCTTCCATCAGTAGGATCATACTGGGGTGTTTGAATCAGCTTCACATTATATTACTCTCTCACACAAGCATGCGTGTACCCTCTCTTACAGACTACCACATTGTGGAGGAGAGGTAGTATTTAGTGCAGCACAGGGACCTTGGTGTGGCAGTGTCAGTGATGGATATGGCAGTAGGACCAGCAGTGTTGGCTTTTGCAGAAGTGTGTTGTCCACCACTGGGATCTGTCAGATCTGTTCTGCTGAGCCCACACATTCTGCTGGCTGGCTGCTATTGCTGCTAGCTATTTCTTTAATCGCTTGTGTGTGTGTGTGTGTGTGTGTGTGTGTGTGTGTGTGTGTGTGTGTGTGTGAGAGAGAGAGAGAGAGAGAGACAGAGGGCAAGCTTGTCTGAGTATGTGCACAACACTGGGTTTACAAGGAGCATATATTACAACTGCAATTGGTTATAAATCCAGCAGAAAATAAAAAAGGTCATCAAATACACCTTAATGGCCATAAAAAGACAAACACGGTAGCTGTTGGTTTAAACTTTTTCATAAAAAGTGAAAAATGCACAAAATAAACATTTAAACCTGATTACTTCCTTGCCTCGATCTTTCTGCACATGGACTCAGTCTTGGAATACATTATGCTCTTTTTTTCCTTCTAAACAAAGAAGACTTGCAAACTGAAATTGTCCTCTGAGACCTTGTTTTTTTAATTTTTAATTTATAAGCTGTCAGAAATGAAGAATTAAAAGCAGTACTAGGCTAAACAGACGATAAATATCTGTCTTCAAAGAGCTGGTGAAACACATGCCTAAGATCCATCCATAAAAGCATGCCATAAAGACACACCTATGAGCTGCCATGAGTAAAAATTGCACTATATTAACATCATACTAGACACATCCCATCTAGACAGCTTATGCACACTTAGCTTAATTGATTTAATAATCACTTTGACTTTGACTTGGATATGTTTAAGAAAATGGATAGATGGATAGGACATTCATACAGTATTCCAATTCTAAGATATAAAATTTCTGCCATTTTTGTGGCAGGAACTGGAGGAATGCTTATAGGAGCTTGAATTTCCAGTTACTGTGTCTCGGCAGTGGAGATACCGCGCATGCTTGGAAATACAGTACTGTTGATGGTGAACTCTAAATGCAGTTGACCATCATGGAAAGAGACAGTTTGTATGCCTAAATGCTTTTTATCTCACTATAACTCTGGATAAGTTAACAGAGGTTTCAACCTTTGGTGGTGGGAGACAAAGGGAGCACTGAATAAAGTAGAGTGGAACTAAATATGTAGAGAAAGGAAGAAGAACAGAAAAACACAAGGGAAAGTCTTTTTTTTAATCTTCCCCCCTTGATCTTCCATCCTACACAGAAAAACAGACACACATACAGTCTACTTTCACATGCAATATACTTTACACAGGTAGAGTGTCACCCTACTTGCACAGATTGCAACAGATTAGTGGTGAGTAGGAGTTAAAAGAGCTGCTGAGTGCACATTTAATACCACAGATATTTAAAGAGAACATCCCTTTTATCTGAGGGGACAATCTGCATTATTCATATTGTGCCCTCTGAGAGTTGAAGGGAGGAGGAAATAGATGCAAAGACATTTCAGAGAATTATTGTTTTTACTAGCAGCCAATGGATTCCTGTTACATTAACAGCAGATATACATTCTGTCTCCTTCCCGCACTTTGTTGGTGTCAGTGTATCTGTGTGTTTGTGTGTGTGAGAGAGACAAAGAGAGTGCATTAAACATCTCCAATCTTTCATTTTTTGACTCGGAATTGTTGAAGGTGCTCTGAAGAAGAATGCAGCTATTACATAGCTGTCGATGTGCTGGTTCAGCACGATGCTCATGTATCTGTCTGTGTTGTTTTTGTTTTCAGCGTGCAGGGCAGGCTTCTACAAATCTACTCTCGGGAATATGGAGTGCTCAAAGTGTCCACCTCATAGTTTCTCTCACCATGAGGGGTCTCTGCACTGTGGCTGTGAGAAAAACTACTTCCGTGCTGAGGGAGACCCTGCTTCTATGGCCTGTACTCGTAAGTGTGCATTTTTTTCCCCCAGTGTAAATAGCACTAATATTTCCTGGTGACCTATCACATAGTGAGTCAGTGAGTCTCATATGTTGCAGTTTGTATTTTGTGTCACTAATATAAAGGTTTCCAGACATTTTAAACAACTTATTGTTTTGCAGTCGTTTATATTTGCCCATGAAAATAAACACCTTCAGCACAACATTGGAATTCCACAGATAACACACTGGGAAAACAGTGAATAAATGGACACAGGAAGTTAAAAATCCCTCATTTTTTTAAAAGGTCACATTTTTTAACCACCTTTTGCACTTCCTGTGTGAATCTCTTTTGCCTCCATCTCATGCAAATGGATTGCAGATGGAGATGGCTCCTGCAAGTATTCAAAAATGCATTCTCTCTAAACCAATAAATCACTGCATTCCCTGATGTCAGATTATTGATACATCCGTTACTAACGGGGCTAGGAAGAAAAAAAAACTGTATGGGGAATGGTGGAAAATATAAATCAACGCCCGCAGCCACAGACAGAATGCTAATTAGAACGACAATCACAGCAGGTCCCTGTTGTGATTATCTCAACATCATCTTGTCAACTACGCAAATTTCATCTCATTGGGACAAACTGAGCAACGCTAGAGCTGAAAATGAATAGATAAGTTGTTAGGAGATAATGATCATGATTATCTCAGGAGAGGTCTTTTACTGTTAGCGGTGTGATAAAGGTTGTTTCAAGCTGACTTTGGAAATTTGTTGGCAAGAAAATTTCAAAGGTCAGAGGGAAAGTTGAAGAAAAGGAGAAAATGTTTTTATTTTGTTCTTCATTCAGTATGAAACATTGCATTATTGCTATTATTAAAATGTAACAATGCAGTCCCTCCATGTCGCACAGTACCACTTACATATGACATTAAAAAATTACAGTATGTTGCTGTTCATCTTGCTGGTTATTGCAGTTAACTTGACTTTTCCACAACTGTATTGTAATGTTGACCGACTAATAATTAGAGATTAGGCCACTTTTTCCTGCTTCAGCTGACCACCTCACACATTAGAGTTGGGCGCTTTGCACATGATCATGACCCTGGCATTGCCGATGACCGATAGCATTGCTGCAGGGCAGCAGAGGAAGTTAAATTGCACAACTATGGTAGCACTGTTCATGACACACAAAGTGTGGCCCAAATGTAAAAGGCACAGAGGTGAGAGCTGACCATAATTAGACAGATATCAGCTGAACAGCTAAAACTGTATTAACTCATCTCATTTTCTGACTTGTTACTTTTAAAAATTAGACCTGTCCTACATTTCAGGATTTTTTTGTTTGTTTGTTTGTTTGTTTAGGTGTTAAATATTTCATCTGTCTTCCCTTCGGTCTTCACCATGCCCTGCATACACACAGTGGAGAGAAAAAAGTTAACAAGATAAGCGAGCATCTGCAAATGACACATAATGGGGTTATTTAAAAATCCATCCAGCAGTCAAAAGTATCTTCCTTCTGTTTTCTCTCACTTGATGCTGATGATGGATTAGTGTAGCTGCTCCACGCTCATTAACTTCAAAGCATACAGAATTCTGGGTGTAAACTTGTGTTTGCACGCCCCTGCATGCCCAGACATGTCTTTTTTACAAATATTGCTTATATGTGGAGGTGCTATTTGAAGTTTATTATGAACCTTATAATAAGGATATTGACTTCATGCACCAATGGGTAAATGAAATAAAATTCACCTTGAGTTATGAGCTATTGCGCTTACTTTGATCATTGTTGATCCATGACATCGTCGCTCATCAGCACAACCCTGTCGCACAGCACAGTTGCAGACAGGCAGGTACGCAGCCCCTCCCCTCGCTAGCAGCTGAAGTAGCTGACCTTCAGAACGATGAACAACACTTTGAGGGATTTGGAGAGGTCACCGATGCTCCAGTTTATACATCACGGAAGCATTAAATAGCACATGGTAACATTTTTCGTTTAACTAAGGAGTTTACTGGCTAGCAGCTATATATTTAATAAAACAATGATGTTAATGGTGCGGTCCAGCCCATCTGTAACATTAATAAACAGTGTTAGTTTAGTAGGATAACAAAATAATTTGTGTTCAAAAGCAGAGGCATCACTGTTACTGTATTTGTGCACAACTCTGAGTATTCATCTGAGTATCTAAGTATTGACTATTTTTCTGGGTGTTAATTCTGGATTTGAAGTTCTAAGTTGCAGTACATGCAGTACAAAGCAAAAATGTACATTGCTGAAAGCAAAATGAGTTAACTTGGAGTAATTTAATTTTCAATTACAAATCCAAAATGTTAAAGTTAAAGAAAATATAAGTGACTGAAACTTTCCACAGTAGTTTTACACCTTTAGCTTTAACACATTATGTTTGATTTCACGTGCCAGTCAAGATGTGTTCAATTATTTTGACTTTAACTTTAGCTTCCCTGTATGCATGTGCATACAAGCAGTGCAGTGCATATACATGTATGCACATATGGGTAAAAGCTAAGCTGAAATGCAGACCCAAAACTCTGATGTGGTCAGTGGATGTTATGTTAGTTGTACATTTTTTTTTACTGATGTTTCAGACCTGTTTTTACCATTCAGATATTTAAATGACTGACTTTTAGAAACTTCTTGTGCAACTGTATTTGGAGTTAAAAAGTTTGAATCATGTTTTTTTTGTAACATTTGACATGTCTTTCAAAGTTAGATTTATGAGACTTGCAGATATCCAAGTTATCAGAACTTCTTTGCAGTCAAATGGTGTGTGTATTTTTCTTTTGATTTCTCTGGCTCAAGCACATAAATATCAGCGATGCAGATAACTGAGACAGCCGCTGCGCATAGTTTGGGAGTGAAGTAAATTCAGCAAAACAAACTAAACAAAGCATTTTATCTCAAGACACAATCCAGTAAGCCCATTTGAATCTTTTTTTTTTCCTTCCTCTGCCTTCTCAGTTTCCCCCACTGAGCTATTTGGCAGTTTTGCTATGTCCCCCATGTAATTAGTCATAGTTTTTCATATGAGTATCTGGAAATCTGTTTGTAATAAGACAGATTTTATGTTAGTCTGAGTGAGTCAGACTCACTTGCTCCGACTGTGCCATGCTCCTCTTGTTTCTTACGGATTTTGAAAGAGAGATGGAAACACATACATACTGTAGTAGATTCACTGATTTATATTAACATAACCCTAGTTTTACGACAACTCATTCATTGTACAGCACTCATAGTAAAAATCTTCTTCCATGAAGATATCCAAGTAGGCAAATAATGCATTGTGAAAAATATATTTTTTGTCTTTTTGCCTTTTTGTGAATTGTCTTCCTTATGAAAGAAAAAGCAAAAACTTTGGGAAATTTAAGGAAGAATAAACACCAAATCCAGCTATAAATGGGTGATTTTTCACAACCCTGCTCAAATTCTCAAAGAGAAAGAGATAACAGAAGTAAAATGACCATATGGTTGGATTTAAAGTTCATGTTACATGTTCTGTGTACTATACGTAGCATATGGCTTTGCTGTTAAATGTAATTCCATTTAATGCGAGTCTACTGACTGATGTTAATATTGCTTTTCATCTATCATGCTGCTGCACTTGTCCTTTCTTTGTGTTCTTTCCTTTCAATCTGCCTTTTTATACTATACTAATCAGTTTTGGTTTTTTTATACTACTAAGCGTTCTCTCCTTCTGTGAATCCAGTGACCTCCCTCTCGATCTCACCTCATCTCCTTCTGTCTACCAGGACCTCCTTCAGCTCCCCGGAACGTAATCTCTTCCATCAATGAGACTTCTGTTATCCTGGAATGGAGCTGGCCTGAGGACACCGGAGGGCGCAGGGATATCACCTTCACTGTCCTCTGCAAACGTTGCCGTGCTGTTGCTGCTAATGGCAGCAGCGGTGGGACCCAGCGTTGTGAACCTTGCCGGAGCAATGTTCGCTTTCTGCCAAGAGCCATGGGACTGCACAACACCACAGTGACGGTTGGCGACTTGTTAGCCCACACTAACTACACATTTGAGATTGAAGCACAGAACGGTGTGTCATCGCTGGCGCCAAAGATGAGACAGTACGCTGCCGTCACCATCACCACCAACCAAGCTGGTGAGATGTCATGATGTATGGGTGGCTAGCTAAAGATATGAGCTGAGATGATTGACTATACACAATAACAGCAATAATTTTGAATCATTTTGGGTATTGATTGAAAGTTGTCTGCATATAATCAATAAAAAGATAGATCACTGGTGTAAAAACACAGGCTCATTCTCCAACGACAAAGAAAAAATAGCCTCTTAGGTTTGGGAGGTTGGTCATCTCCTGCAGGTTGCAAGATTTTGCTCATCTCTATTTTTAGCTGGTCTGAGGACTGGGAACTATGGAGTGGCTGATTCATGCATGAAGAAAAGTGCATTTAATACAAGTGTATTATATATGTAATAACAAGTACTGTGTGTAAATTTTAAAAAAAGCTACCATACTGATAACATACATGAGCTTCTCACCCTCTTCCCCCTCTGCTTCTGAATATTCTCATAAAATAATACTCTAGCCTATGGTTTATATACCTCAAACATATGTACTACAACCATCAACCCTGGACATTTACAAGGCGATCCCAGGCCGCTATTCTCTTGTTTAACGACCAGGATCGAATGTCCTCCTCCTTTTCCAAAATATAACTCCTCCTTTTAACATACTCTCTTAACGTGAGGATGGGCTCCTAAAACTCCCATCAATCTTTTTATACAAATATCTCTCCACACATCCAGTTCTTACAAGAAAAAGACGGCAAAGGAAAGCAGTGCCGTGAAATTCCAAGGGTAAAATAAATCTAGCTGCAGCAGAAAGTGCCAAACCTCAGAAATCCATGACTCTAGCAAGGAATGTGCAAAGGTCCCAGTCTAGTTCATCAGCTTATTTTCTTCTTTTTGCCATTCCTTCAGTGTTCCCCTACACATTTTGCCTTTGTGTTTGGAAGCTCAGCATTTTTTTTTCTCAAGCAGTGTGGTTCCCTACATCCCCCCCACCACCCTACCGACCTCCTTTACTTCTACCTGTCACGTCCCAAACCAACCCCACACCCAGTTTTTCTAATGTGTTCCTCTATTTTTCTGTATGACTCTTCTTCTAAACCTTGAAGGTTGATTTAGCACCTGGAAGGGTGTTTTTTTTTTTTACAGACCAAACAGATGTGAATTTCTCTCATAAGCTGTCATACAGCAAGGTCAGACTCCATCACATCGATGATGATAGGCAGATGGCAAGAGCTATGAATTTAAACAGAGTCAGAGTAGAGATGCCTTCAAGCAAAATGCAATGAAACCTTTAGTACTTCAAGCCTTTTGCTTGTTTTAAAAGTTATATGCAAATATCGAGTCTTGGTGCCTCTGCTTTATGAATGAAAGAGACGCTTTCTCTCGTAGGTTACAGGGTGTACTGATTATTCTTAGTATCAGTATCAGTAATGTAGTCCCCTTGGAATTCACATGCCTGTAAATCAGGAAAGCTGTGTGGAGAAAAATGAAAATGAAGTAATGTAAAATGTTAAATATTATAACAACAGATCCAAAATTGTAAAAACAGCATCACACCTGTGGGTACGCTCAACGGGAAATACCATGAGGGTTGGATTGTATTGGATAACTGATTCAGATCTTGCTACTTGGAGCAGTCTTTGTGAAATGTCGTGTTGGGCTGACTTGGTGACAGGCTGATTTTCTTGTGATAGAAAACATGCATGTACTACAGCATGTAGTTTAAGCTTGAGAGAGTTCCAGGAGGGAGACTCAAAAGAGGCACTGCATAGAGTAAACAGTGTACTTATGGAAACTTTTAAACTAGACACACAAATACAAATGCAGGAGCTTTGGTATATATAAATCACATACCATATAAAGAGTCTGCTGTGTGTGTGCCTTTTAAGTGACAAAATAGGGATAAGTGTTAAATGTAGATTTTAAGTGTCTTTCTGGGTGCTCGTATGTTTAAGTGCACATGCATCAAAAGTTCAGAATAAAGCAAAATTAAAAATACAAATTTGGACTAAAAAATAAAAAAATAAGCACATTTTTAGTAAGCATTATAATGTAAGTGTGTGGTTAATTAGTGGGATTCTCTCTGCAATCTGAATATATATTAGATTTGAAGAGGGCTTATCAACACTAAGAGGTCTGTGTGTGCACAGAATATCAAAAGCCATCTTAGTGCCTAAGTGATAATCAGATGAAATGAAACTCGTCTTTACTTACTATTTATCAGTGTGCTCACATAGTTGCAAGCAGATTTACACACCGAGAAGGACAACATACACACCTCAGTACTATACCCTCTGTCCTGGCTATACACACTTACAATCCCCCTCTCTCTTTAACAAATATCTCAGCCTGCAGCTGCACACTTTCCATCAGCCCTCAGAGTTTACAAGGATTAAGTATGTCAGTGCACTTGCCCCACCCGTCTATATACTTTCCCTCGAATAAACACACATACTTACACACCAGCACACACGTATAGATGCCAAAGCTGTTAAAAGCTGGATTAAGTGTTTCCCTGGAAGGAGCAGTGTGTCCTGGTTGTGCTGTCAAGGTGCTGTCAGACAGTTCTCCTCCTCTCGCCTCCTTTGCCCTCCACTTGTTTCATAACTATGCTAAGAACAGAGTAACTGTGATTCAGATGCAGAGTAATCTCTAGTTACATATCTCTAGTGATATGATAATATGGTTGGTGATTATAGCCTTTAAACAATGAGAAAGTAAAGGCAAAGTTGTATATTTTCTCTCATTTGGGCAATGATTTTTGCCATTGAATAGCATCTTGTTTAATTTAATTTCCTATAATAATTACTCCTAACTGTGTGTGTAGAGGTCACTGTTTCAACATCTGCAGCATGGCCCTCAAATTACAAGTGAATGACAAAGAAGGACAGTTTTTAACACCAGTACAGGCCTGGTATACTGTATCAGTTATGCCTCAGACAAAAAACAGAGTGACAGCAAATTAAGTGCTTAGCAGTAGACATGCTGAGGAAGATAGAAAGGGAAGCAAGGCAAAGGAAACAGAGGAGTAGAGGAACTTGAAGCTGCCTGTAAGCGACCCAGACACAGTAAATCATTACCACCATAAACCACAGAGCCAATAAAAAGCACAGCCTCACCCCACTATCAGAACCAGAGGGAGAGGAGAAGAGGAGGAGCAGGGGGTATAGAAACAGATTCTCCCCATCTGGATTCATTACAGGAGAAAAAATAACTTCCCGCGGAAATACACACGAGTAAATGTACACACACACACTCAGACGCATTCTGCAGCCATATAATCACAATCAAGAAAGGCTTGAACATTTCAAAGACAAACATGTTTTTTCCTGTGGTCTAATAAAATTAAAAGTCGATGCCTCAGATGCCGAGCTGGCCCTGGAGCTGCCTGGCAATTAGAGAGCAGTAAAAAAGGGAAATGAGAAAGGGAGTGAAGAGAGAGACACAGAACGAGAGAGGGGTGCGAGTCTTGATAGAAGGAGAGATGCTGAATTACTAGATTGGGACCATGTGAACTCCCTGAGGCAAGGCGGTGCATGGGCGAAGGATTGGCGAGGAAGATTGGCGAGAGAGAAAGCGACTAACCAAAATGGATGAGGACAGCAGAGAGGAAATTGTTTATAGTGTTTTAAATATAAGTGATGGAGGACAAACTACTATACTTTGATCAGAAATAGCAGAAATTATCGTGCTTTTGCTTGTTTTTGGTAAACATGTAAATCTTACTGGTCCTAATCTTTACTTAAAATGACAAATATCGATACACATTTTGAAAATTGTGATATGTAAATCCAGTGCAGTTTCTTGTACATTACTTTACATTGTCTTGTTCCACTCACAACTCTGGGCCTTTGCCTTAGAATGCCACCCCACCAAGCAGCAAACTGAATTAGGCTAACAGGAACTATAGACAATTGCCAGGATTCAACACTGTGGACTGAACTTCCACTGAACCTTACACTAACGGAACTCACTCTCTGACTGTCTGTGTCTCCTGCCCAGCTCCCTCTCCAGTAGCAGTGATCAAAAAGGAGAAGACAACTCGAAGCAGTGTCTCCCTGTCCTGGCAGGAACCAGAAAGACCCAACGGTATCATCCTTGACTATGAGATCAAATACTACGAAAAGGTTGGTACAGTATATATCACTGTTAAGTTTTCCTTGTGTGCATTTGCATCATAAAATGTGCCTATCTAAGGGAAAAAAATCTACCCTAACTCATTTGGGGAAGTACACCTTGATTGTAAGCATTCTCTAAACGTCTGGTAAGAATGACGCTAAATTCAGAAGATAAAAGCATATGGCATGGTAATTTGTGAGCTGCTTGTGAATAGGTTCTAGTATTTTATTATTTCAATCCAGCTGTGTCTCCAATTTAGGCATCAAAGAGAAATAAATACCCTGAAAACTGGTAACTTGAATTTCCTGAAAATATTTCTCACTGGGGGTATCGACTGAAAAGGTTTACTTACATTTCCACCTTTTTAGGCCCATGTAGTATATCCATCAGTCTTTCTCTAACATTTGGAAGCACATCCAGGACTTACTCTTTCACCCAGTAGACTGAATTTCTGCAAAAATAATAAAATTTAACTCAACTCTAACCCTTATAGTCTTTGTAAATGTTATTTGAACTAAAGCAAGTTGTAGTGCTGATTGTGTCTGCTATGCCACGATATACTCACGGTCTGAATTTTCTTTGACCCTTTTCTAATATTTGTGCTAACCTAAGCTAATTGCTAAGTCGATGCTATTTTCTGTGTGTTTTCATACGTGCACTATTCCAAAAAAAAAAAAAACACGAAAAGTATATGTACTAAATATTTGAAGTTTTGGGTTTTCAGGTACAATTTAAGTTAATATAAATTGAAATGAAATGAAAATGTAGTTGTCGTTATGTTGTGCATAATGTTTTATTTTTATAATAAAAGAAATCTCTTCATCAGAAGACCTCCCTTTCCACCATGTTTTCTTCTTCACGTGACAATTTTTACATTCTTGCTTGTCTTCCTTTTTTTTTGCTCCTCATCTCCTCTTTCTATCTATCCTTCCATCTCTCATGCTGTCCTCCTCTCTAGTCCACTCCTTAATGGAGACAAGTTTTATGGCAGACAGTAAATGCATCTGTGGGGTCCCTCATTCTTCTGTGAGGGAAATTAGTGCAGAACGAATTACACTGGCTTTCAGCACCAATGCTGGGCTATGGCTGACATTTGATGGTGAAATTAGCCGTGGATGCAAGTTTAATCACTCTGGCAGATTCAGTGTGTGTGTGTGTGTGTGTTTGTGTGTGTATATGTGTGCGTGTGTGCCCCAGATCAGTTTGCTTGAATGCCAACAGTGGCCCCTAATCTCTTGATTAGTAGGCTGACAGAAGCTGTTTCCTCTCTAAACTCTGGTCTCTGCTCAGCCATCCCTACCTAAGATGTTAAAACAAGGCCGGAAAACAGTGAGAGGAAAAGTTAATGAGTGATGCTGGGTCAGAGCTCACTGCAGGTCTTATTCTCAGCTGTGGTTTTCCAATTGCACACACATGCTCACTTATCACCAATGCACACTCGTTCAAAAAGGACAGGAAAAATATGAGGGTGGAGCTAAAGTAAAGCATTTTGTAATAAAGCCTTCTGGGTATTTTGCTTGGTAACCGCATTATCTTTCAGGAAGTGCTGGAGACACAAACACGCATACCCACAAAGCAAGTTCCCATAGGATTCTCCTCACTAGACATACATACCCAGGGATTTTAAACCCCTGACAAAAGGCTCTTCCATGCAGAAGAGCAAACTTGGAGAACCATGGTAGATCCCAAGACTAATGCCAGACAGAGGCCTCTTCTTGTTGTAGGCAAAGGGACACTGAGGGCAACTAGCATGCCAAGGATAAAGGCCACAGAAGGAGAAACACTGGAACACGAATTCCCCACACCAAGACCACACCATGACTCACTTATGAGACAGAAAGAGGCTTTTAGAGACACATGCACAGACACACAGATATAATTGCATATAGACATAAACAGGATGGTGAAACGGAACACAAAAACAGACTAAGATTAAAGAGATTAAAAGAGAGAGCTTTTACCAAGAAAGTGATGTTCAGATTTACATCAACAGCCAGACTTTTTTTTTTTTTTGCGGTTTCCTGTCTGGATTTAAACAAGTTTAAAACAGACATTTGCAGTGAGGAGAGTCCAGTAATCCAGTAGACATTTACCAGTGACTCCAGCCTAGTATCTGCCACTGTAGAAACTGCAGTCATACCAAAATATGCCTAGCATATAGTGCATAGAGTAATCGATCCTCAGTGGACCAACATATTTCAACATATTTAGGGGTGGGGGGGTGAACCCACTGAAACCAAAAAGGAAAGTTATAAAATTACAGCCTTGTTGTTTTTGTTGGGTGATAAAATCAAATACTGTTTTATATAAACACTTCATAGTTTAATTTTGGACCATAACATATTTCACTGGTAAAATTTGGATAAACAGGAGTTCTCTACTGGGATGTTAATGTGAGGCAAAACAAAAATGTTATTTGTCACAAGTCATTTCATCTCATATTGTGGGCTACCGCTCTAAATCCTGTGATTATTGGCCTTCCTAATGCACCAAATTGCAACCTATTTTCTGCTAACTGATAAAAATGTGTATTTTCCAGACATCTGTGTAAACTTAATAGACCACGTCACTTCAGTTCTAGATGAAACCATGTGAAGCTAAGGCACTAAGTAAAGTGTTAGCTGCTTGTTTAAAAATAATCATATTCCTTTGATATCCAGTATTCAACAGATGTGAAATTTTACACAACGTAAGTGAAAAAAAGCACTGGATACGAAAAAAATGGCAGGAATAATAATAAAAAGAGAAATACTTTTTTTTATCCCAAAAGTTGAGGTTACTGTGCTACAGCAGCCAAAACCTAAAAAAAACCAAACAAAATAAAAACCTGGAGCTGTAAAAAATATCACAAATATTGTGTCAACATAAATCTGTTCTGAAAAGTAAAAAAAAAAAAAACAATACATTAAAGAGAGGCCTCAATAAATCACTATACAATGAGGAGCTTAAATCTAAAATGAATACTACCTGGGAAGGGTTATACCAGACAAACAAGCCAACTCATTATAATTAGATGAACCACACCTAACCAGTTTTCTACCTCTGGCTTTACTCACTTTGCTCTCGCTAGCACACTTGTAAAACTGATGGGTCAGAGTGTCTGAATTGGAAGGGCTGCACATTTTATCTCCCATATTTGGGGATAGGGAAGGTTTCGTAATAATCTTGGGAATTCCCAACTAGAAGGCTTCCCAGAAGAAGAGAGGTGTTTCATCTTTTGGAAATCCCATGGTAGCTCCATGCTCTCCGTGTCCGTTAAACAAGCTAAAGGGCAGACCGATAAGACGATTCCTAGTGCACTTTGTGGAAATCGAATTTGTGCGAATACACTTTGCTAATTATTTTTGCGTGTTTTATCACTATAATCTAAAGAGCCGAGAGAGAAGTCCAGATCCAAATTAATTTAGGCTGTTTATTTAGTCTTAGACAAAAGGGATTTTTACTAAAACAATCCATGAGACTTCTGCTGTACATCACCCATTTTAGGATCTGTATGTTTTTGCCTCTGTGTCTTGTGTGTGTGTGTGTTTTAAGCTATAATTTGCTGCAGCTTTGTTTATGTTATCAAAGCACAACACAGCACTGAGACCATATTAAATCCTTACAGCGTTCTAGTGTTCAACACACAAACAAGTACTTGGAGGCTCATGCACAGAACAGAAAGTCCACACTCACACACATGCACACTCACACACACACACACACACACACACACACACACACACACACACACGTATCTATCTACACACACACACACACACACACACGCACACACACACACACACACACACACACACACACACACACACACACACACAAAGATACTTGTGCCACACCTGTGTATGATTTTCAGGGGATGACATGCTGTCCTGAACAATGACAAGCTGTAAGAGATTTATAGCTGTGATGAAGGGTTGTTCCAGTGCAGGTCTGGTGTATCAGTTACTGCCTCACACACATGCCCGTTTAAAAAGCTTTGTGCACCATAAAACTCTGATCTAGTCCATTAATAAGCATTAAGTTTCTTTTGGGGACTGAATTTTTACATGCCAGGGTCTTTGAAAAAAGAGAATATGACAGTGTCAGGAATTTTATAACATTGGGTACATTGCAAAACATGTAGCTCATTTTTAGGATTGCTGAAGTCATCCCTAATAGGTTGTCATTAATATTAACAAGTGGCCTTGTGCGGTTTTCCTCTCAATCCAAAGTTTGTTTTATACCAGAACTGGGTCAGTAATAATGTGCCTGCAGTCCTCTGTGGGCATGGACAAGTCTAGCAAATTTTACCCAGGACAGTGGAAGGCTATAAAATACAGAACCGTGTGTGTGCATGTATTCTGTTATACCATCAGATGTTATTTTGTACCTTCTGTAAGATGTACTCAGTGTTAATTAATTTCATAGAGTGCTACTTTCTACCTTCCCACTTTTTCTCTCCCCTTTCTTTTATTTCTGTTTGTTTTTTCTCTCTTTTTCTTTTCCTTCCACATCTGGAAACAATGTGCTGAATACAGACCTGGTGTGTAAATCCTCTTGTTGTTTCATCAGTGGAGATCAGTAGGAGAGAAGTCATAAAACGTAAAGGGCATAATTTATCAGATTTGCAAGAATGCTATCAAACTGTCTGGGATGTTTACGCATTTGCATCAGTACAAAAACAGACATACATGGTTCTACTATGCAAACTTCATATATATATATATATATATATATATATATATATATATATATATATATATATATAGTTCATACTACTGCATCTATAAATTACATAGTACTAAATCGGTATGTTAAATTAATATTTAATTCCTCAAAACGATTTGAGTTCTCATCTGTCATCCTGTTTCTTTGTTCTCTTTTTTCTACAGGAGGAGCAGGAGACCAGCTACACAATCCTCCGTGCTCGAGGTTGTAATGTGACCCTGAATGGTCTGAAGCCCAACACTGCGTACTTGCTTCAAATCAGAGCCCGTACCGCAGCAGGATATGGAGCCAGCAGCCCCACTTTCCAGTTCGAGACCAGCCCTGACTGTAAGCTCAGTAGAGATTAAAATTAAATTAAATTATATGATAGTCCATTAGCCTTTTTCCTATCATTTTTTATTTTGAATTGTGAGGTTATGAAACCTCTCTGGCAGGATGTGTGCATGTTAATTTTTTTTTTTTTGTTTGACGACCTTATGTCCAGTTGTGTAGCAGCTGTTTCAAACATGTTCGCTGACAAGAACAATTTTCTTTCCTTTCTTGCTGTTGGTGAAATTTAGATATTCATGCAGTAACTTTGGCAGAATTTCAGAAGTGAATTCAACCATCACATTTTTTATTGCAGCAAACATGCAAGTGCTTTGGAGAAAATTTGAAAATACTGCCCAAGATTTTTGCTTTACTTTGTCTCTGTTACACGCCTAAGTTGTTTCGTTTAGCTGTTACTGTTCCAGGGGATAAAAGCTGTGAAAGCACATTATTGTTTATATCGATTTTGCTGCCAAATATGTGTAAGTGTCTCTAGAGTGAGCTGAATCACCTTTATCTGCTCATGTGGGAACTAAATAGAATATCTTATTGAATCAAAGGTATATTTATTCTTGATGCGCATGCGGTACGTTGGAATAGGACTAGCAGGTAATTGAAGTTTGTGTTGTGATGTGCTGTAATGTTAACAAAACAAAGTTAACACTGCTTATTAGTTGTTTCTTTCTGTCTTTCAGCAGCCTTCTCTATCTCAAGTGAAAGCAGCCAGGTTGTTTTGATTGCCATTTCTTCTGCCGTAGCCATCATCCTGCTCACTGTGCTTCTCTACGTCCTGATTAGCAGGTCTGTCCACCAATCACTTGCCTGGATTCTCGCCTTGAGCATTGTCTCCATTAGTCACACCATCTGTACTCTCTCTTTTCAGCACTATGTGATCAGTTGATTCTGTGTGCACTTTTCAAAAATTTACTTTCAAAAGCTTAGAAGAAAAATTAAAAAACACCAATTAATAACCAAAGGAACTTTTACCGCTGTGGTTTAGAAGGTGTTTTAACCTTGTTGATGATTCCTTGTAATTGTGATGCTATTATTATTCATTAAATATTTGAGAACGTGTTCTAAATTTGTTCAAAGAAGTTCTTTTTAGAACAGCTTCGTCAGCTTTCTCAAGAAGTACACATTCTGATAGCCTGTATGGTCCTTTAAAGTCCAGATCTATACACACTTCAGCTGAAGTTGCTCTTGGCTTAGTTGCCACTCAATCAAAAAACATGAGCATCTTCAATAAATGGAATCTTTTCAGTGCGTCCATGCACAACACGGGTGTTTGAATGCCAATGTGTGTGCAGCTGAAGTTGGTGGTCAGCAGGTTTCGGAAAGAGTATAAATCCACATCACATTATAAGACTTACTGATACTCTTTGGGGTTATAAGAGCCAGAAGTATATACACACAGACATAAGTATGCACACATGGATCTTGGTAGCGTTTGGGCTGGGCTTGTGGGCGAATTTTTATCGGAGATGTGGCACTACTTCTGGTCTTTCTCTGTTTGCATTGGCAGGTTTTGTTGCCGGAGCAAATCCAAACATCCTGATGAAAAAAGACTGCATTTTGGCAATGGACACTGTAAGTACTGGACTTTGTTTATCTGAGAATTGGCTCTGTCTCTCCTTGCCGTACTTTAATAGTCACTGAATACAGATAGAACTAGCTAGTTACATAACAGATAATTTGAGGGTGTCATTTGAATATGCATGTCCTTCTGAGAACCTTTTGACCAATAGCGGTTGTTTTAGAGTAGATATGTCAAAGCTTGAAGTGGATTTCCCCTTTAAGTTTAGATATATCTTTGTGTTTTCATATGAGAAGACAATAATCAAACAAGACCATGTTATGAAGCAGGATTTTTGGCCCATTTAGAAACGAGTACTTGAGGCTTCATTTAAAAGGAGAACAAAAATAACACAGTTTTCCAAACCAGCCAAATGAAGTGGTTAAATCTGTGTTTTAGTTTCTACTTTCCAAATAAAAAAGTTTCTTGATATTATTTCTACTATCAGTGTCAGTACTAAATAAATAGTAATTTCATTTTCTTTTCATGCTATTTCCTCATCCCTTTATTCCTTGTTTCTTCTCTCTCTGTCTTTACAAGGTGTTATTTATTTGAAATAGTCCTACCTTTAAATTTGACCTAGGTCTCTAGAATTCCCCAGGTACTGCAGAGCATCTGCCCACTGCTTCATGAGTAGTTTGGATGGGTCAAACACAGAGCATAAATTTTAACACACAGGGACTACTAAAATACAGCTGTGTTACATATCTTCCCTTCGTTTTCAAGTTTATAATAAAATAAAACATATCTCTGAAACATTATGTTTCTTAAATTTGATGTGTTATGAAGGGTATAATTCCTCTTTGGGTTATTGTTCCTCCATCAAATCTCAATAAGAGAGACTCTCCGGGGAAAGAGAAAAGAGGGAATTGTAAAAAAAAACTCTTTCCATTAAAACAGCTAAAAGTGTCTTCATATCCATTTGATAAGTAGCTGTTGCTTTAATGCATAATATATTAAGTGAGAAAATCTCATCCTTGCCTGCTCCTTGAGGGAAATTCTTCCCTAAAATTCAATCAATGACATACTCAGGACTCTATCGTCTTCATGGTTTTGGTTTCATTGTGCAGGGTTAGTTAGATCTTTTTGCCACCCTGTGTGTTTCCTAGACTCCTCTGAAAGTGCAATTTTACTGTAAGCTGTGCTATTTTGGAGTTTTTAACTATTTGGTAACCAATGCAACTTTCCTGTGCTGCTGCAGTGCGTCTGCCAGGGATCAGAACCTATGTGGACCCCCACACATATGAGGACCCGAGCCAGGCTGTGCACGAGTTTGCCAAGGAACTGGATGCCTCCTGCATTGCCATAGATAAAGTGGTGGGAGCAGGTGAGAATAGGCACAGGAAAATGTATGGCCAGATGCTGCTGCTTATTTAGATTCCATATAGGTTTGGCAATATTGCAGAAAATTCATGTCATTTCAAACATTTTCAAAACAATTATCAAAATGAGCTTGGTGGGATATAAAAAAAAGCAAATCAAAAAAGATTTTTCCCACTTTCGTATCACATTTACTTCCTTTTACTTTTGCACTCTTTCATGCTCTGTTTAAATGACAAAGACAAACCAAGTGCACAACCACTCTAAGGAAAAATGAAGTGTATACAGAGCTCCTATACATCTATATTTTCATAACAGTGAGCTAGTTATCTATGCGTCATGCTGCACAGCCGGGAATGAGAAAGCATTCTATGCCCCAGCTTGACGTCTCTTCTTTCCAGCCTTCACCTAGGATGGAGGGAAAGGTGGTGAAATGAGAAAACCTTCAGTTGGTTCATGTCTCCTTTAACCCTTTTCTTTCCTTCCTTTATTTTTTCTTTCCATTTTCCATAGCTTATGCTCCAGTTCGTAACTCCCGATGTACAGTAATTGCAATAGTAATTGAAGCCTTGTCTCCTCTTTTCCTCTCCACTCATGTACTCCCTGATAACTTGAGCAGGAGTGCAGACGGGAGGGTAATGCATTATGATTCATGTCGAGTGCAGTCAGAAAGATGGAGACTAAAGCACACAGCACATAACAGCAGACTGGTCTCCAGAGTCCCACCAGCCCTTCACACTGTAAAACTGTCAGGACAGCCTGAGAGTCTATTACCTGAGTATACACTGGACTCACACTCTGCAGTGCTAACCACAATATATTTTTCATACATAGCAGACACAAAACACAATGATTTTCACAGGGCTGCAATGGTACATAGGAGATAACTGTTTATATATATACAGTTTTATATATATTTTATATATATAAAATCACATATAAAAAACAAAATCAGCTGTTCTCTTTTAATGTAATAAAAAATGTGGTACACATTTGTGCACAGTTCATTGTGGCTGTCATTTTGATTTTACACAAGCATTAACTTCTTCAAATCTGCATGACCATTTGCAAGAAATGCACACAAACTAATGTCCATACTTCATTTAATATTATTAAATACATGCAATTTGATGTTAGAGGCATGAAAAGTGAAACAGCAGTGAAACATGATCTATCGAAAATGCAAATAGATGAAGAGTAGCTCCAATTTATCATCATTCTAAACCATAATTAGCTGAGTAATACCTTAACCCATAGTCGATTTACAGCAGAAAAGTCTATACTGTACTATACATTTTTAATGTGTACAGTGCATAGCTGATTCAAAGTGTATTTATTTTAGTGTTCTTCCATAGTAACACAAAGAAGGGAGAGTGCAACTATGAGAACATGTTCTGGACAATATAAATAAAATGACAAGTTGACAGGGTGATTACTTTTGAAAAGCAACTTAGTAGTTCAGAGCAGTTTAATTTTAGAAAGATGGACAGAGAATCCCTGAAAGATTTTCAGATAAAAACCAGAAACCTTATATGAGAAAACCATAAATTTGCAGATCCAAATGTGAGATGAGAGGAGAAGAAAGGGGACTTTGGCCTGCTCTTGCTAATCTATTTTAACTTCATAAAATCTGAACCCAACACCAGAGGTGAACATTAAAGCTCCAGCCATGATGTAAACATTTTTGTCCGTCAGCTTCAATGCACCCTGCCACCCATCTGTGTGATTTTTATAAAGCCACATAAGCACTCTGAACAATATACAACATACCTTCTCTTTCTCCATTCCTGCCTCAACTCCATCTGTCTTCATTAAACACGTTAAAGGGACTTTGATCCTCTTGCCAATCGGTGATTGTGTGTTAAAAGACATGAAACACATGTTCCGCTCTGCTTACATGGGTTAGACTTTAACATCAAAGTGAGATACCTAGCTCTACTCATAACAGGAAAGGAAAGAGTGTCCCTAATCAAGTCTTATTAGACGAAGATCTTCTTTCTCTGAGTGACCACATAAAAAGGTGCCTTGGCTTGACTTGCCTGTCCACTGCTCAGGACCAGAAGTGCAAAGCAGAGAAGGAAAGAACAGACATGGTCTGGGTATTTAGACAGGTTATAATTATTCAGGCTTAAGTCCTTCCAGACCCCATTGCTTGACCCATGCTCTCTGAGCCAGAGCAGCTATGGGATATGATTGTACTGGATGAAGAGTGAGATCTGCATATCTTAGTTCTGACATCACCATTCTTGAGCACACTCAGCATGCATGTATGTTCAAACACCCACTCACATTCAGTACACACACACATATATATACACACATATACACACACCCCTCATCTTCTGCAGTCCAGCCAAAACTCTGTCTCCAGGACTACCTTTGAAGTGGCCAGCATACGTACAAAACTTACAGTACCTTCTGGATAGCTCCCCATTGCATGCTCATACTTACAAGTAGTAACTGAAATTCATGCATCCCCTCACCAGTGAAGAATGCTAATTGAGCTCTCCCCGAGTGGATGTTAAGTCATTTTGTGTTTTAATTCGGCATATAAATGAAGCTGAAAAGTTGTGTTGCTGTCTATTCACTTTGTTATTTTGGCTATGGGTACACGCTATGCATTAATCAGGAAATGCTGTTTTTTGTCCAACATCAACAAAAGCATTTCCTGATTAATTGGAGTAAAGTTATTACAGATGGAAATTTTAAGATCCTTCATGATCTGCAGCTTTGTCTGAATGAATCACTGACAGGCAGCTGTAAAAATCATATGTTGTAACACCTTAAACAACATCTGAACCCCTGTTGTACATCAGAGCAGTCAGGATTTTCTGCCTCATGCTATGCTAGATGCTGGGCTCTCAGTGGTGAAACTGACCTAGCCGTAGGTTTAAGGAGTATCAGCATGCAGCCTGTCTTTGTGGTTTTACTGCTGATCATGTACTCTGGTACAAGAGAGCTATTTAAGTTAGCCATATTCACTCCAAAATGCTTTTCACTGCAATGTCATAGACATCATACATAAAACTTGCCTTTATTTTATCTTTAGGTGAATTTGGAGAAGTCTGCAGTGGTCGCCTGAAGTTGCCCAGCAAAAAGGAGATCTGCGTGGCCATCAAAACTCTTAAAGGTGGATATACAGACAAACAGAGGCGGGACTTCCTTTCTGAGGCATCAATCATGGGACAGTTTGACCACCCTAACATCATCAGGCTGGAGGGGGTGGTAACACGCAGTAAGTTCCACGACAAACTGAAGAGAATTGAATTACCAGGTGCTATTTTGATAATTATATGCTATTGTGGTTCTTGGAGAGTATTAATCTATGAAGCACTTACTTTTTTAGTTTTTCAGAAGCATGATGTTTCACAGAACACAACAATTTTTAGTCACATTCCATAAGAGAGCAGGCTTCTCCTGAGAGTCTTTTTACCGATTCCGGATTTGCAGTTGTCTTTGACAAATGGCTCTAAAGTGGCCGACACTTCTGTGAAAGAGCAAAGGAGTTTTATTGAGTTGCCGTGGTGTAAATCTCTGCAGATCAATGTGCTCTGATCAAAGCCTGTGTCCAAAGCAGGCATAAATCCATAAATCCATATCTCTGACTAGCTTCCCTCTGGGCCTCTTTATAAGACTATCATTAGCACACAGAAGGCCTCTTTAAAATGGAATGACTGCAGAAAAGGGAAATAATGAGTCTGAACTTTGTCGCAAAGAAACAGTCCTGGCCTCTATATTTCCCTGCGGCACTTGGCTTGTTAAGTAGTTCTGCCAGTATTGTTATTCTAAAGAGTAGAATAAAATACCAAGTGAACTTGCCTTCTCTTTATTATTCTGGATTTTAGGTTCTTCTGTTCCGTCTCATTTGTTCTTTGCTTCCTCGTCTCCACCTTTTCTTACATCAACTTGTTTTACCTGCTTCCCCAACTTATCTTCTTAGCAACTTACTGCCGTGACTTGTAATCAAAAACAGCCCAGTCTTACAATGTAATGTAATTTCCAAACAGCAATGAACTGGGCATGTAAACCATGTTGTTCTGATTATGTTTCATCTCTACAAAGAAAGAAGGAAAAAAAGAAAAAAGAAAGGAGGGAAGGAAAGGAGGGAGGGAAGGAATGAAGGATGGAAGGAAAGTAGAAAAAAGAAAGGAGGGATGGAACGTCAAAAGAAACAAAGGATGCAAGGAAAGAATGATAGAAGGCAGGAAACAGGAGGGAAGGAGGGAAGGAAAGAAGCAAAAAAGAATTTAAGAAAGGAGCAAAGAGAAGGAACAAAGGGAGAAAGAAAGTAATGACAGTAGAATGAAATAAATAAATAAACAAACAATAGAAAGATAGAAAGGATGGAAGGAAGGGAGGAAGGATGGAAAAATTGAATAACACAAAGAAATAACACAAAGGAAGCAGGAAGGAAGGAGGGATGAAGGACAAAACAATAGAAGGAAGACAGAACAACACCAATTAATATCGTATAACGTATCATTTTGAGTCAACAGTGGCACAAATTATGCTACTAAACTGTCACTGATGCAGTTTTTGTAGGAGAAAACATGTAAACTTGTTAAACATGCTAATATGCATGTATTTGTAAAATAATGTCAGTAAATAAGGTCAAATAATAGAAAACAGTAACCAGAACAACAGAAGCTAATCATACTCCTTCATCCAGTTTGGTCTCTTTTAGCATAATTTTCAGTTAGAACGTACGGCATGGTTCTGCACTGTACTGATGAATGAAATCAGTCCACTCTGAAAGTGAAAGTCTGTGTGTGTGTGTGCATGTGTGTGATCCCTCATCACACATTGTTTGCCTAATACATCTTAAACCACTCTTCCTGTTAATGTCCGACCTGTGAGAAATGCTGCAATAACACAAGACTGCGGTTTCATTTGCTGGTTTGAGACTAATAGGGGAGGCCCCAAATTCACTACTTCGCACATGACATTTGGAGAGATGCCCTGAGCACATGTGCATAAGTAGGAGCAGCATGAGTGCAGGGCATAGTTTTAGGAGGTCCATTTGATATGCTCCCACACACAGACACACACCTACACACACACAAACACACACACAAATGCACACTGCTGTCGGGTGATTTATTAAGCTGCTCCTGTTAATTCTTAATAATCCTGAGACTTTCACACCCCATTTACCTTGCTGCTGCTTTTGGCTGATCCACAGGCTGCATATTTGCAGGAGCACACGCACACGCACACACACACACACACACACACACACACACACACACACACATACGGGTCTATGTGGTATGGAGGGACTATACTACGTCAATCCGCCCGGCGGTGGTTTAAGGGGACTACCGTTTCCAGAGGACTTAGAGCCAAGGGAGCGAGGTTAAAGTGTTCGAAAAAATCTGAAAAAAATTTGGGTCACTTCAGACCTAATACACTCCCTATAGAAGTCTAGATACACTGATACACACCAACCAGACTCTATTGTGTTTTCTGGAGACATTGTCCACTTGACAACGATGTGTTCTATGAGGTCCAAAAAAAACAATATCAGGACTTTAAAGGGACAATGATGTCATTATTAAATAGCTCATCATTACCATGAATACACATCTGACAAGACACAGGATTACTGGGACATTATTTTATTAGTGTTCTTGGATCTGAACATTAATTTTAACCATAAATAAAAAAGAAATCTATGGACAAAAATGCCCACGCTAACCACAGAAATATAAAAATATAGAAAACAGAAAATTAAAAAACATTTAAAATGAATTTTAATAGTTTAAAGGTAAATATTAAGGGAGAAAATATGCATTTATATTTTTTTATTTTCAATATAACCTGTCAAAAAATATATATTAAAGAACCTGTCAAAAAAAAAAACTAAATAAATTAAATTTAAAAGTTATGAAATACAAACTACTTCTGTAATTAACAAGAACTTTTTCTTTAAACAGAACATCAGTGAGGCAGCCTGCTGCACAATAAGTCAGTTTTAACAACAGTTCGGCAATCTGACCAAGATGTAAAACCACATCTGGCTAAACAGTTATTTTAGTTCATTTTTTTCTGCCTTTTTGCAGTTAATCCTCTGTTTCTTACAAAATCTCTTATGTTTTGAACTGTTCTTCCTGCCAACACCGGATCTTCTACCAATTTGCAATGACTGCATTCATTTTTGGTGGCCAGTTTCCTTCGCTTATGTGGTCTTTAAAATGCCTCATCACTGCAGCAACCTCAGCCTTGGACCACATGTTTTGGGAGCTCTTCGGGAATTGTGGGATTGAGCAGCATTTTTATCTGGAAGATATATAAAGTAGTAGTTAAAACAAACAAACCAAACAAAAAAAACCCCCAAAATCATTTGCTTTTTAAAAGAATGGATGTTACCCTGTCCTAACTTCTGAAATGTGTTGGTACCATCAATATCAAACGAGCTAAAATTCTCTTTGAAAATTTATCAAATTTCTAAAATGAGACAACATTTGGTGTTCCACTGTGAATAAAAGACTGAATAAAACATTGAATAAAAGTCTCTTGATGCATGCTCAATCATCCAGGTAAGTAAATCCCAAAACGTTGATTCTGTTAATCTGGACGTAAGGCTTTTCAGTGGAGAAACATTTTGTCACTCATCCAAGTGACTTCTTGCCACCACTCTGCAGTTTGCCACATGTTGCAAAGTGATGAAACAATAGATGATGAACAATTCAAGAACCTTAAGCACAAACATCTAAGTGACGAAAACATTTGAGAGCTATTGAGAGCATCCTCACTGGATGCATCACCACCTGGTATGGCAACAGCACCGCTTACAACCGCAAAGCTCTCCAGAGAGTAGTGCGGTGTGCTGAACGGATAATTGGAGGTGAGCTTCCTCCTCCAAGACATCTACAGGAAGCGGTGCCTGAGGAAAGCGGGAGGATCATCAAGGACTCAGTCACCCCAGCCACAAACTGTTCAGACTACTTCCATCAGGAAGGAGGTTCTGCAGCATCCGGTCCCGCACCAGCAGACTGAGAGACAGCTTTTTCCACCAGGCCATCAGACTGCTGAACACTTCATAGACACCTCACCCTCACTACTGGAACTTCAACATTATGCACTCCATACTGTACATTAATGCCACTGTTTTGCACATACCAACCTCTGTATATTTTATATATCTTATTTTATTGTTTACTTTATTTCATTTGTAAAACATGTATATACACACACACACTATATACACACACTCACACACACGTAGAAAAACATATTTAGTACACACATTCAGTAATGTATATACCTTTATATATTGTACATATATTTATTACTTTTTAGATTAGCCATTTTTATATTTTGCTTGTTTTACGTTATTGTATTTTTGCACAACTCTGTTGCTTGTGAAGCTTGCATTACAAGAATTTCACTCACATGTACTGTACCAGTGTACCTGCACATGTGACGTGACAATAAAAGTGATTTGATTTGATTTCTCCCACTGAAAAACTACGCTCAGATGAACAGAATCAACCTTTTACTTACTTAACTGGATAATGAGAATGCATCATGCAAGCACCATAGTATGTCACATGAAGTAGTCTGTAGACAGGCCTCACCCAGTCATTAAATTGTTTGTCAGCTATACAATTACCCTTGAGCTTCTAAGAATAATAGACTATGCATAATGGTTGTGATGTGATGATTCCGTCAAATCCCTAGAATTAAAGCAGGAAGTCTACTTTAACACATATGGATATGGTTTGATTTTAAAATCCATTGTGGTGGTGTAGAGAGACAGAATTGCAACGCAATTACAAAGAACGTGTCCATAAGCTTAGAGAACCAACTGCACCCCTTACCTTCAGAGGGAGCAGCAGTCTCACTTGCTGCAGGCATTATGAGTGGTTCTTCATCTGCTGATTACACAATTTGATTAAGTTTTAATATTTGTTACAAACATTTTATCCACAGAAATCAAGCTAGTGGTAACTTACCACAATCTACAGCGTCTTGTAGCTGCGCTGTGTTTGTGGAATCAGCTACTGCATGTACAGGCTCACTGGTGCCACACGCTGACATTGTGAGTGCTGTGTCATCATCTGATTCACTCTCACTGTCCTTTGTTTCAGCATCACTTAATGCAATTTCATCTGAGAAATTGTGGGAAAAACACAAAAAAAACCCCAACACAAACACAAACCCCCAAAACCTCACATTAACAACGACATATGACAAAATACAGAACAAATACTGAAATTATACTTTTCCACAGTACATAGTTTTACTATTTAAGGCCACCACTCTGCAGTTTGCCAAATGTTGCAAAGTGATGAAACAACAGACTTCAAGAACCTTAAATCATGGACATTTAACAGAATGGTCTGTGCTTTTAGGTTTTAATTCTGTTGATAAAGCATAATATTCAACTACTGCCCTAATATTTGCTCCTTTCAATACAAACCTTCAATTTCGATCTCATCCAGTGATTTCCCCTGGATCTGGGAAAGATGTCCTTTTTCCAGTGTTAAAAGCAGTTTGGAAATCTTGGCCAGCTGTGTTGTGGGAACTGGTATCTGTAGAATTCGCGGTGAACGCGAATATCATGACCCAGGAAATCTGCAACCTGATCAAGTTCATTGTTTTTCAAATTAAGGACTTGTGAGAGTGTGGCAACATGTTTTCTGAGCTGTGTCGATCTTAGATACTCAGGGTGCTTTGCTCCACACTGGTATGCATGAACACGCAAGGAGTCCATTCCTCTGTAATGACTCATTGATCGGGGTCTTGCAAAGAGGTAGATATTAGTGGCACAAATACCACAGTCAGGCCTCCTACTAACCAGTAGTGACAGAGCATCCAGCATGCTTGGTGTTAGCAGAACTGGAACATTTCTGTCCCTTTTTCCCATTATTTCTATTCTACAGAAATAGTTACAGAGTCTCTGTTCCATTTCTGAAAGCCCCATGGCAACATCTGTGTGGAGTGCTGTTTTGTCTCTTTCAAGAAAACTTTTGAGGCGCATCTTTGAAACCTCTCCAGAACGTCTTCGATTGAACACAATGATCTGTGAGAGTGTAACTTGTGCAAGTTGGGCATAATTCTGAGCTGTGGCTTCGTTCTCCAAGCTGCAAAAGGCACTTTCTGCAGATTTTTGAAGGTAGTGATGGAGAATCCGAACATCTTCTGTAAAGGGCAATGTTGATGGCTTGTTAAACTTTGCCTCGCTTCAGTGTGTTCAAGGCACGGTGAGACACCATCTCGGACCATTTGGAGACATACAACTTCTTGAACCCATCAGTGGACTTGATTAGGGCTTCATCCTCTGTCATGAGGGCACGACAATGGATAATGTCAGACATTTTATGCAGTGTATGTCCCAGTTTCAGCGCAAGGCTTGGAGTTTTGTATGACAGTGTCTCTTCATCAAAACCTGAAACTTTTTTTACTGCTTGCACAACTCTCTGGAAGTTAGCAGGCTTAATAGCTTCTTCCATGTTATGCACTGAGAATTCTGTACGCAGACACAACAACAAACGTCCCCGCTTCACGAAGCTTCTGTCGTATATAATCATACTTTGTAGGGTCTTGTCCATGTTTATTGTAGAGGACTGGGCAAACTGAATAACCGTAAAGTCATTTCGCACAGCTGAGGCAATCTCATCTTGTTTCATAACAGCAAGAACCTTCCACACTCCACTTGACACCTGCGGATAACACTGAGACTCCAGAGTTAAAGCCAGGCCGAGTACTTTGGTTCTTCCAGGTTCTTTATCTGTGTCATCTTTTGGTTTGTTAGGACATCTGCGGACATGTCTCCAAAGATCCTTGCGAACATACATCCCTTGACAATAAAAGCAATGAGCAAACTTTCCTCTACTGCTTTAATCTTGGGTCTTCTTCACTTTCAGTGGTCCCACTCCACCATGCAAAACTGCAGCATTATGCTTAAAATTTCCTTATTTCTCAATTTCTCTAACAGGCTTTTACGCTGCTTGAGTCTCTAGGCAGGAAAATGCATGCACAACATCAGGAGCTGTTTTGTGCGCTTTCAGGTGGCGGAAATTTTAGCTTGTGGTTTGCCACAAAATAGCAGTAATTTCTTTTACTTAAAGTCATTTTTTCTGATTCAGTTTCGCAAAGCTCACTTTTATCTTCTGGCTTGTCTTTTGTCAAGTTGTGGATTAAATTTGTTGAATCTGATTGTTCATGCGCTTTGGAGATGTCATCTTGGCATAGCAGACCTTTTGATGTGCTTGGCAATAATGAGATGTCTTTATCTGAATCTTCATCATATGACTCTGAATCTGGCACATATTCTTCTTCTGATATGCTGTGGTTGCCATCATCATCGCTTGATATTTGATCCAGAACTGAATGTGGCAATCCATCCTCCCCTGAATATTCAGAAATTTCTTCTTTCTGGAATGTAAGAATAAAAGTTATTTTAATTGATCAATACTTTAGACAGGTAAAAAATAAACTGAAAAAAGTCAAGCCAAATATGAATGGGATACACACCTGTGTTGACTGGTGACAATTCTGATTTGCCAATTTTGCAAGGCAGGATTTGTGCCAGACCCCTAAACAAACTGAAACACATTTTGATAGACTTAATTTAGCTTTGCAGTTCTATTTAAGTGAAGTAGTTTTTGTCAAAGCATTGCAGTAATGTCAAATGCTGAAAAAACAAAACAAACTGTTCACACTTAAGGATATTTTAATGACTACACATACACTGCTAACCCCCAAAAAAGGACATCCCAGATATGAATGAATGAATTCTTCTTATTAAATACTTTGTTCTTTAGGTAGTTTAATGGCATGAAAATGTGTAGTTGAATGTGTGTGGCCTCCAGATGCCTGTATGACTTCCCTACAATGCCTGGGCATGCTCGGGATGAGGTGGCGGACGGTCTCCTGAAGGATCTCCTCCAAGACCCGGACTAAAGCATCCACCAACCCCTGGACAGTTTGTGGTGGATGGAGTGAGACATGATGTCCCAGATGTGCTCAATTGATTCAGGTCTGGGGAACAGGCGGGCCAGTACATAGCATCAATGCCTTTGTCATGGAGGAACTGCTGACATACTCCAGCCACATGAGGTCCAGTGTCCTCTCACATTAGGTGGACCCCAGGGCCAAATACACCAGCATGTGGTCTCACAAAGGGTCCGAGGATCTTATCTTGTTACCTAATGACAGTCAGGCTCTCTGGCAGGCACAGAAATGCCACCCCACACCATTACTGACCCACTGCCAATATGATCATGCTGGAGGATGTTGCAGGCAGCAGAACGTTCCCCACGGCATCTCCAGACTGTCACATGTGCTCAGTTTGAACCTCCTTTCAGCTGTGAGGAGCATAGGGTGCCAGTGCCGGAGTTGCCAAACTTTGTGTTTTCTGGCAAATGACAAACGCCCTGCATGGTGTTGGGCTGCAAGCTCAATCCCCACTTGTGGACGCTGGACCCTCAAGCCATCTGACCATTTGAGCAGACAGATGCACATTTGTGGCCTGTTTGAGGTCATTTTGCAGGGCTCCTCTTGTTCCTCCTTGCACAAAGGTGGAGGTAGCAGTCATGCTGCTGGGTTGTTGCCCTCCCATGGCCTACTCCACATCCAGGTAGCACCTCCATGCTCTGGACACTACATTAACAGACACAGCAAACCTTCTTGCCACAGCTCACATTGATGTGCTACACTAGATGAGCTGCACTACCTGAGCCACTTGTGTGGGTTGTAGACTCTGTCTCATGCTACTACTAAAATGAAATCACCACCAGCATTCAAAAGTGACCATAACATCAGCCAGAAAGCATAGGTGCTGAGAAGTGGTCTGTGTTCAACACCTGCAGAACCAGTCCTTTATTATGGTGAATTGACTATAATTTCCACTTGTCGCTCTACTCTATTTGCAAAACAGCATGTGAAACTGGTTGTCAGTGTTACTTCCTAAGTGAACAGTTTGATTTCACAGAAGTGTGAATGACTTTGAGTTACATCGGATTGTTTAAGTGTTCCCTTTATTATTTTGAGCAGTTTATGTTATGGAATGGGGAATTGAGGACAATCCCAAGTATACCATTTTTACAAGGTCCTGCAACAAAGAGGTAATACTACATTTCTTTAATTAGACGTGACCACCCACTGATTAAAAAGGGACCAGTGTTCATTTCAGGTAGTCTTAACTTGTTGAACTCTATTAATGCTTTTACTATATACTGTACCTATTCACTAAATGTCTCACCTTTGCACTTATAGCCAAGCCACTTGAGGGAGGAAACCGTCCCACACACTGAATGCACTTGTCCAAAGATGATATTGTTGTGCACACCAGACGATGACTGTGACACTGTTAGCAAAATATTGCAACATTTATTTGTTTTGGACAGTTGGAAAGGTGAGGTGTTTTCAATTCAGTTGCAGATATCAACTAATACACTTCATCCCAGTATAAAATTTGAACGCAATCAACCTCTTCACTTTTTTCTACTGGAACCATTTTACTGGGATTAGGGGAATTGATTCTTTCACTTTGTTGTTATCTAGAATAGTTAATTGACTTAAAACACTGCAACTTCTTAAAATGGCACATGCATTCTTATCTGTGTGGAGTGGGTCAGAGTAAAAAAAAAAACAACAAAATTTATAAAACAATCCTTCCTTATTTGCTTATCCTTGCGGCTGGAACCTCTATTCCAAATATGGTGGGTGCACAATGCCTCTCACCCGACTTGTATCTGCCAACCACAACTTCCGCCAAAGACATGCAGTTAGTGGGGTTTGCTGGACTGGTAATTCTAAATTGCCCATAGGTGTGACTGTGTTAGAGTCTGTCAATGTGATACCTTGCGACAGCCTCTCACTCCAATTAACAACTGATTCCGTGGCAATCATCCATCCTCTTTCACTTATCCTGATCAGGATTGTGGGGTAGCAGGTTTGGGGCCTATACCAGCTACCAAAGGGCAGTACAACCTGGACAGATCACCAGTCTAACATGGAAGGACAGGCATTTGCATCCACACCAAAGGGCAGTTTTGAATCATCAGTTAACCTAACCCCATAAGCTACATCTTTGGACTGTGGGAAGAAGCCAGAGTACACAGCCAGGAGAACCCATGCACTACAGCAGTAAAACATGCCTAAAACAAGTTAAGCAGTTGTATAGTACTATCTTAATGTTCAAGCCTGAGTTTCAAACCATTTCAACATAGAAACAAAGCACATGCAGTCAGTTCTGCGTGCTGTAGGTCAAACTGTCAAAAAATAAGAGAAGACCCTCCTAAAACCAGAGTGATGTCACCATGAAGCAAACTTTGACGGAGTCCCCAATAACAGTGTGGTCCTCCTAAGTCACATTTGGGTGGTTAACACACACACACACACACACGTTATCCAGACTTGCACTTTGAAACAATGAAAAGGACCTACAAGCCACGGTCCATGTAAATCACATTACACCCAGGTGACTGCCAAACACACACACACAGCATCCATAGAGAATGATGATAGATTAAATTATTAGCTCATTAAGTGGTACACTGGATTATATTTACCCTTTCAGGCTCCGGATGTTTCAGGTCCAGATCATTGTTTGGAATGCAGTTTGGTTGCGGCTTTAGGCAGCTCACAGTCTTCTCAATCTGGCTGGTCTCAGTCTTCGTGTGTAACAGATAGAGAATGAAGACAAAAGAACAGTAATCTGACAGTTACTAAAAATGCATCACTCAAGAGGATGAATAAACCATTTCACTATCGGAAAATAGCGTAAGGTACACATCGTGCATGAGAAACATTCATTAAAATCTGTCCTAGGTCAATGTTACCTCTTCAGAATCTTGCACTGAAGAAGAATGCATGGCTTCTGAGCCTTGCTGAGGCATTTCTTCATCAAGATCCTGCAACAAAGAAAAGATGACACAAAGATTAGACCAAGTGCTCTTCTTGCAACAGTACTGGGCAGGCCTGTGCTTCTGTTTTTAATTTGCATGTGGGGGGGCTTCCACTCAAATGTTTTCTTCTGAAAAATACTGGCTACAATAATAACAACTGATTCCGTGGCAATCATCCATCCTCTTTCACTTATCCTTATCAGGATTGTGGGTAGCAGGTTTGGGGCCTATACCAGCTACCAAAGGGCAGTACAACCTGGACAGATCACCAGTCTAACATGGAAGGACAGGCATTTGCATCCACACCAAAGGGCAGTTTTGAATCATCAGTTAACCTAACCCCATAAGCTACATCTTTGGACTGTGGGAAGAAGCCAGAGTACACAGCCAGGGAGAACCCATGCACTACAGCAGTAAAACGTGCCTAAAACAAGTAAAGCAGTTGTATAGTACTATCTTAATGTTCAAGCCTGAGTTTCAAACCATTTCAACATAGAAACAAAGCACATGCAGTCAGTTCTGCGTGCTGTAGGTCAAACTGTCAAAAATAAGAGAAGACCCTCCTAAAACCAGAGTGATGTCACCATGAAGCAAACTTTGACGGAGTCCCCAATAACAGTGTGGTCCTCCTAAGTCACATTTGGGTGGTTAACACACACACACACACACGTTATCCAGACTTGCACTTTGAAACAATGAAAAGGACCTACAAGCCACGGTCCATGTAAATCACATTACACCCAGGTGACTGCCAAACACACACACACACAGCATCCATAGAGAATGATGATAGATTAAATTATTAGCTCATTAAGTGGTACACTGGATTATATTTACCCTTTCAGGCTCCGGATGTTTCAGGTCCAGATCATTGTTTGGAATGCAGTTTGGTTGCGGCTTTAGGCAGCTCACAGTCTTCTCAATCTGGCTGGTCTCAGTCTTCGTGTGTAACAGATAGAGAATGAAGACAAAAGAACAGTAATCTGACAGTTACTAAAAATGCATCACTCAAGAGGATGAATAAACCATTTCACTATCGGAAAATAGCGTAAGGTACACATCGTGCATGAGAAACATTCATTAAAATCTGTCCTAGGTCAATGTTACCTCTTCAGAATCTTGCACTGAAGAAGAATGCATGGCTTCTGAGCCTTGCTGAGGCATTTCTTCATCAAGATCCTGCAACAAAGAAAAGATGACACAAAGATTAGACCAAGTGCTCTTCTTGCAACAGTACTGGGCAGGCCTGTGCTTCTGTTTTTAATTTGCATGTGTGGGGGCTTTCCACTCAAATGTTTTCTTCTGAAAAATACTGGCTACAATAATTAACAACTGATTCCGTGGCAATCATCCATCCTCTTTCACTTATCCTTATCAGGATTGTGGGGTAGCAGGTTTGGGGCCTATACCAGCTACCAAAGGGCAGTACAACCTGGACAGATCACCAGTCTAACATGGAAGGACAGGCATTTGCATCCACACCAAAGGGCAGTTTTGAATCATCAGTTAACCTAACCCCATAAGCTACATCTTTGGACTGTGGGAAGAAGCCAGAGTACACAGCCAGGGAGAACCCATGCACTACAGCAGTAAACGTGCCTAAAACAAGTAAAGCAGTTGTATAGTACTATCTTAATGTTCAAGCCTGAGTTTCAAACCATTTCAACATAGAAACAAAGCACATGCAGTCAGTTCTGCGTGCTGTAGGTCAAACTGTCAAAAAATAGAGAAGACCCTCCTAAAACCAGAGTGATGTCACCATGAAGCAAACTTTGACGGAGTCCCCAATAACAGTGTGGTCCTCCTAAGTCACATTTGGGTGGTTAACACACACACACACACACGTATCCAGACTTGCACTTTGAAACAATGAAAAGGACCTACAAGCCACGGTCCATGTAAATCACATTACACCCAGGTGACTGCCAAACACACACACACAGCATCCATAGAGAATGATGATAGATTAAATTATTAGCTCATTAAGTGGTACACTGGATTATATTTACCCTTTCAGGCTCCGGATGTTTCAGGTCCAGATCATTGTTTGGAATGCAGTTTGGTTGCGGCTTTAGGCAGCTCACAGTCTTCTCAATCTGGCTGGTCTCAGTCTTCGTGTGTAACAGATAGAGAATGAAGACAAAAGAACAGTAATCTGACAGTTACTAAAATGCATCACTCAAGAGGATGAATAAACCATTTCACTATCGGAAAATATAGCGTAAGGTACACATCGTGCATGAGAAACATTCATTAAAATCTGTCCTAGGTCAATGTTACCTCTTCAGAATCTTGCACTGAAGAAGAATGCATGGCTTCTGAGCCTTGCTGAGGCATTTCTTCATCAAGATCCTGCAACAAAGAAAAGATGACACAAAGATTAGACCAAGTGCTCTTCTTGCAACAGTACTGGGCAGGCCTGTGCTTCTGTTTTTAATTTGCATGTGGGGGCTTTCCACTCAAATGTTTTCTTCTGAAAAATACTGGCTACAATAATTAACAACTGATTCCGTGGCAATCATCCATCCTCTTTCACTTATCCTTATCAGGATTGTGGGGTAGCAGGTTTGGGGCCTATACCAGCTACCAAAGGGCAGTACAACCTGGACAGATCACCAGTCTAACATGGAAGGACAGGCATTTGCATCCACACCAAAGGGCAGTTTTGAATCATCAGTTAACCTAACCCCATAAGCTACATCTTTGGACTGTGGGAAGAAGCCAGAGTACACAGCCAGGGAGAACCCATGCACTACAGCAGTAAAACGTGCCTAAAACAAGTAAAGCAGTTGTATAGTACTATCTTAATGTTCAAGCCTGAGTTTCAAACCATTTCAACATAGAAACAAAGCACATGCAGTCAGTTCTGCGTGCTGTAGGTCAAACTGTCAAAAAATAAGAGAAGACCCTCCTAAAACCAGAGTGATGTCACCATGAAGCAAACTTTGACGGAGTCCCCAATAACAGTGTGGTCCTCCTAAGTCACATTTGGGTGGTTAACACACACACACACACACGTTATCCAGACTTGCACTTTGAAACAATGAAAAGGACCTACAAGCCACGGTCCATGTAAATCACATTACACCCAGGTGACTGCCAAACACACACACACACAGCATCCATAGAGAATGATGATAGATTAAATTATTAGCTCATTAAGTGGTACACTGGATTATATTTACCCTTTCAGGCTCCGGATGTTTCAGGTCCAGATCATTGTTTGGAATGCAGTTTGGTTATGCGGCTTTAGGCAGCTCACAGTCTTCTCAATCTGGCTGGTCTCAGTCTTCGTGTGTAACAGATAGAGAATGAAGACAAAAGAACAGTAATCTGACAGTTACTAAAAATGCATCACTCAAGAGGATGAATAAACCATTTCACTATCGGAAAATAGCGTAAGGTACACATCGTGCATGAGAAACATTCATTAAAATCTGTCCTAGGTCAATGTTACCTCTTCAGAATCTTGCACTGAAGAAGAATGCATGGCTTCTGAGCCTTGCTGAGGCATTTCTTCATCAAGATCCTGCAACAAAGAAAAGATGACACAAAGATTAGACCAAGTGCTCTTCTTGCAACAGTACTGGGCAGGCCTGTGCTTCTGTTTTAATTTGCATGTGTGGGGGGGCTTTCCACTCAAATGTTTTCTTCTGAAAAAATACTGGCTACAATAATTAACAACTGATTCCGTGGCAATCATCCATCCTCTTTCACTTATCCTTATCAGGATTGTGGGGTAGCAGGTTTGGGGCCTATACCAGCTACCAAAGGGCAGTACAACCTGGACAGATCACCAGTCTAACATGGAAGGACAGGCATTTGCATCCACACCAAAGGGCAGTTTTGAATCATCAGTTAACCTAACCCCATAAGCTACATCTTTGGACTGTGGGAAGAAGCCAGAGTACACAGCCAGGGAGAACCCATGCACTACAGCAGTAAAACGTGCCTAAAACAAGTAAAGCAGTTGTATAGTACTATCTTAATGTTCAAGCCTGAGTTTCAAACCATTTCAACATAGAAACAAAGCACATGCAGTCAGTTCTGCGTGCTGTAGGTCAAACTGTCAAAAATAAGAGAAGACCCTCCTAAAACCAGAGTGATGTCACCATGAAGCAAACTTTGACGGAGTCCCCAATAACAGTGTGGTCCTCCTAAGTCACATTTGGGTGGTTAACACACACACACACACACGTTATCCAGACTTGCACTTTGAAACAATGAAAAGGACCTACAAGCCACGGTCCATGTAAATCACATTACACCCAGGTGACTGCCAAACACACACACACAGCATCCATAGAGAATGATGATAGATTAAATTATTAGCTCATTAAGTGGTACACTGGATTATATTTACCCTTTCAGGCTCCGGATGTTTCAGGTCCAGATCATTGTTTGAATGCAGTTTGGTTGCGGCTTTAGGCAGCTCACAGTCTTCTCAATCTGGCTGGTCTCAGTCTTCGTGTGTAACAGATAGAGAATGAAGACAAAAGAACAGTAATCTGACAGTTACTAAAATGCATCACTCAAGAGGATGAATAAACCATTTCACTATCGGAAAATAGCGTAAGGTACACATCGTGCATGAGAAACATTCATTAAAATCTGTCCTAGGTCAATGTTACCTCTTCAGAATCTTGCACTGAAGAAGAATGCATGGCTTCTGAGCCTTGCTGAGGCATTTCTTCATCAAGATCCTGCAACAAAGAAAAGATGACACAAAGATTAGACCAAGTGCTCTTCTTGCAACAGTACTGGGCAGGCCTGTGCTTCTGTTTTTAATTTGCATGTGTGGGGGCTTTCCACTCAAATGTTTTCTTCTGAAAAATACTGGCTACAATAATTAACAACTGATTCCGTGGCAATCATCCATCCTCTTTCACTTATCCTTATCAGGATTGTGGGGTAGCAGGTTTGGGGCCTATACCAGCTACCAAAGGGCAGTACAACCTGGACAGATCACCAGTCTAACATGGAAGGACAGGCATTTGCATCCACACCAAAGGGCAGTTTTGAATCATCAGTTAACCTAACCCCATAAGCTACATCTTTGGACTGTGGGAAGAAGCCAGAGTACACAGCCAGGGAGAACCCATGCACTACAGCAGTAAAACGTGCCTAAAACAAGTAAAGCAGTTGTATAGTACTATCTTAATGTTCAAGCCTGAGTTTCAAACCATTTCAACATAGAAACAAAGCACATGCAGTCAGTTCTGCGTGCTGTAGGTCAAACTGTCAAAAATAAGAGAAGACCCCTCCTAAAACCAGAGTGATGTCACCATGAAGCAAACTTTGACGGAGTCCCCCAATAACAGTGTGGTCCTCCTAAGTCACATTTGGGTGGTTAACACACACACACACACACGTTATCCAGACTTGCACTTTGAAACAATGAAAAGGACCTACAAGCCACGGTCCATGTAAATCACATTACACCCAGGTGACTGCCAAACACACACACACAGCATCCATAGAGAATGATGATAGATTAAATTATTAGCTCATTAAGTGGTACACTGGATTATATTTACCCTTTCAGGCTCCGGATGTTTCAGGTCCAGATCATTGTTTGGAATGCAGTTTGGTTGCGGCTTTAGGCAGCTCACAGTCTTCTCAATCTGGCTGGTCTCAGTCTTCGTGTGTAACAGATAGAGAATGAAGACAAAAGAACAGTAATCTGACAGTTACTAAAATGCATCACTCAAGAGGATGAATAAACCATTTCACTATCGGAAAATAGCGTAAGGTACACATCGTGCATGAGAAACATTCATTAAAATCTGTCCTAGGTCAATGTTACCTCTTCAGAATCTTGCACTGAAGAAGAATGCATGGCTTCTGAGCCTTGCTGAGGCATTTCTTCATCAAGATCCTGCAACAAAGAAAAGATGACACAAAGATTAGACCAAGTGCTCTTCTTGCAACAGTACTGGGCAGGCCTGTGCTTCTGTTTTTAATTTGCATGTGTGGGGGCTTTCCACTCAAATGTTTTCTTCTGAAAAATACTGGCTACAATAATTAACAACTGATTCCGTGGCAATCATCCATCCTCTTTCACTTATCCTTATCAGGATTGTGGGGTAGCAGGTTTGGGGCCTATACCAGCTACCAAAGGGCAGTACAACCTGGACAGATCACCAGTCTAACATGGAAGGACAGGCATTTGCATCCACACCAAAGGGCAGTTTTGAATCATCAGTTAACCTAACCCCATAAGCTACATCTTTGGACTGTGGGAAGAAGCCAGAGTACACAGCCAGGAGAACCCATGCACTACAGCAGTAAAACGCCTAAAAACAAGTTAAAGCAGTTGTATAGTACTATCTTAATGTTCAAGCCTGAGTTTCAAACCATTTCAACATAGAAACAAAGCACATGCAGCCAGTTCTGCGTGCTGTAGGTCAAACTGTCAAAAATAAGAGAAGACCCTCCTAAAACCAGAGTGATGTCACCATGAAGCAAACTTTGACGGAGTCCCCAATAACAGTGTGGTCCTCCTAAGTCACATTTGGGTGGTTAACACACACACACACACACACGTTATCCAGACTTGCACTTTGAAACAATGAAAAGGACCTACAAGCCACGGTCCATGTAAATCACATTACACCCAGGTGACTGCCAAACACACACACACAGCATCCATAGAGAATGATGATAGATTAAATTATTAGCTCATTAAGTGGTACACTGGATTATATTTACCCTTTCAGGCTCCGGATGTTTCAGGTCCAGATCATTGTTTGGAATGCAGTTTGGTTGCGGCTTTAGGCAGCTCACAGTCTTCTCAATCTGGCTGGTCTCAGTCTTCGTGTGTAACAGATAGAGAATGAAGACAAAAGAACAGTAATCTGACAGTTACTAAAATGCATCACTCAAGAGGATGAATAAACCATTTCACTATCGGAAAATAGCGTAAGGTACACATCGTGCATGAGAAACATTCATTAAAATCTGTCCTAGGTCAATGTTACCTCTTCAGAATCTTGCACTGAAGAAGAATGCATGGCTTCTGAGCCTTGCTGAGGCATTTCTTCATCAAGATCCTGCAACAAAGAAAAGATGACACAAAGATTAGACCAAGTGCTCTTCTTGCAACAGTACTGGGCAGGCCTGTGCTTCTGTTTTTAATTTGCATGTGTGGGGGCTTTCCACTCAAATGTTTTCTTCTGAAAAATACTGGCTACAATAATTAACAACTGATTCCGTGGCAATCATCCATCCTCTTTCACTTATCCTTATCAGGATTGTGGGTAGCAGGTTTGGGGCCTATACCAGCTACCAAAGGGCAGTACAACCTGGACAGATCACCAGTCTAACATGGAAGGACAGGCATTTGCATCCACACCAAAGGGCAGTTTTGAATCATCAGTTAACCTAACCCCATAAGCTACATCTTTGGACTGTGGGAAGAAGCCAGAGTACACAGCCAGGGAGAACCCATGCACTACAGCAGTAAAACGTGCCTAAAACAAGTTAAGCAGTTGTATAGTACTATCTTAATGTTCAAGCCTGAGTTTCAAACCATTTCAACATAGAAACAAAGCACATGCAGCCAGTTCTGCGTGCTGTAGGTCAAACTGTCAAAAAATAAGAGAAGACCCTCCTAAAACCAGAGTGATGTCACCATGAAGCAAACTTTGACGGAGTCCCCAATAACAGTGTGGTCCTCCTAAGTCACATTTGGGTGGTTAACACACACACACACACACACGTTATCCAGACTTGCACTTTGAAACAATGAAAAGGACCTACAAGCCACGGTCCATGTAAATCACATTACACCCAGGTGACTGCCAAACACACACACACAGCATCCATAGAGAATGATGATAGATTAAATTATTAGCTCATTAAGTGGTACACTGGATTATATTTACCCTTTCAGGCTCCGGATGTTTCAGGTCCAGATCATTGTTTGGAATGCAGTTTGGTTGCGGCTTTAGGCAGCTCACAGTCTTCTCAATCTGGCTGGTCTCAGTCTTCGTGTGTAACAGATAGAGAATGAAGACAAAAGAACAGTAATCTGACAGTTACTAAAAATGCATCACTCAAGAGGATGAATAAACCATTTCACTATCGGAAAATAGCGTAAGGTACACATCGTGCATGAGAAACATTCATTAAAATCTGTCCTAGGTCAATGTTACCTCTTCAGAATCTTGCACTGAAGAAGAATGCATGGCTTCTGAGCCTTGCTGAGGCATTTCTTCATCAAGATCCTGCAACAAAGAAAAGATGACACAAAGATTAGACCAAGTGCTCTTCTTGCAACAGTACTGGGCAGGCCTGTGCTTCTGTTTTAATTTGCATGTGTGGGGGCTTTCCACCAAATGTTTTCTTCTGAAAAATACTGGCTACAATAATTAACAACTGATTCCGTGGCAATCATCCATCCTCTTTCACTTATCCTTATCAGGATTGTGGGGTAGCAGGTTTGGGGCCTATACCAGCTACCAAAGGGCAGTACAACCTGGACAGATCACCAGTCTAACATGGAAGGACAGGCATTTGCATCCACACCAAAGGGCAGTTTTGAATCATCAGTTAACCTAACCCCATAAGCTACATCTTTGGACTGTGGGAAGAAGCCAGAGTACACAGCCAGGGAGAACCCATGCACTACAGCAGTAAAACGTGCCTAAAACAAGTTAAGCAGTTGTATAGTACTATCTTAATGTTCAAGCCTGAGTTTCAAACCATTTCAACATAGAAACAAAGCACATGCAGTCAGTTCTGCGTGCTGTAGGTCAAACTGTCAAAAATAAGAGAAGACCCTCCTAAAACCAGAGTGATGTCACCATGAAGCAAACTTTGACGGAGTCCCCAATAACAGTGTGGTCCTCCTAAGTCACATTTGGGTGGTTAACACACACACACACACACGTTATCCAGACTTGCACTTTGAAACAATGAAAAGGACCTACAAGCCACGGTCCATGTAAATCACATTACACCCAGGTGACTGCCAAACACACACACACAGCATCCATAGAGAATGATTATAGATTAAATTATTAGCTCATTAAGTGGTACACTGGATTATATTTACCCTTTCAGGCTCTGGATGTTTCAGGTCCAGATCATTGTTTGGAATGCAGTTTGGTTGCGGCTTTAGGCAGCTCACAGTCTTCTCAATCTGGCTGGTCTCAGCCTTCGTGTGTAACAGATAGAGAATGAAAATACATTTATATCACTGGATGCTCGGCTGCATTGCTATAGTGACCAAAGGCACAGTAGGTGATACTCAATTTCAATGGAAAACTAGATGCCCTAAGTCACGTTAAGCCAATTTGAGTTGGTACAAATGTAACAATGGCTTACGGTATGCAATTTATCAGTTCCAAAAGTACAATTGTAGAAATACCTTGCATCTCCAGGGCCAATCCGAGTCACCATAATTATAGTCTATTTCTTCGCCTGGACTTATGTCTCTGCTTGCAAATAAGCATAGATGAGGCTTTCCATTGATATTTAATATTTTCATTTTAGCACTTGGACTGATGTGGTTGTCGTTGACAAGTCTGCCTAATGACCCATCTTCTTGAGATGCATCCACACTGTGGGGTTAGGCAAAAAAGTATTAGCTTAACTAGTTTTTGTTAGGAAGCTTTTTTTTCATAAATCAAAAGCAATGTGTAATTTAATCTTAATCAAACTACACTGATATAATACGCACCACCAGAGTTTTCCATCAAACTTGAATTCAAACATGAACACCTTCAGGCTGTCATGATAAACACTGTGTCTCCGCTCACATTCTTCTTTTGGTATGAGTTTACCTCTGTATTCCAAAAGGAAGTCTCCTTTTGGAATGGAACAGTCGTGAAAATGCCCCGACCTGAATTGCAGAGGCATACCAAGTGAGTGACAAAAGACAAAGTGACAAACTCCAAATCTAATCCAAACTAAAGACCAACTTACCTTTGAAGGCATTTATGTAGTGGATATCAAGTCCCAGTTTGTCCCTTCCAGCAGAAACATGACAGACTGCATCCTCCCGTGGAGGAATGCGCCTCCTTCGCATGTTCTCCTGTACGCTTTGATTGCCTGTATTACCAAAGCATATAAAGTATTACGATTATCGCCATCATTGTCATCATCATCAGTAGTAGTGGAACTAGCAGTAGTGTAGTTTACAGCATAAACACAGCTGACTTATTCATAGTCCTAATTTATGCCTTCTTTTAAAATGTTAAAAGCCAAGTTCTCAAAATGGCGACATGTGACATTTCTGTAATGGCGACTGCAGAGAGTGATACAAGTACTGAGAAAGCTTAGGCATCAAAATTGTAAGAAGTTTTAATTCAGGCATATAAATAAATACACGATTAAATACACTTATACCCCTTGCTTTTTATTTTAGGGCTGTCAGCAGAATGGACAGACATTGGACAAACTGCCCGAAATTAGCTGACAGCGACATCAGGGATTTTGACTCAGACTGCGCTGGTTTAATTGTTAATCACGTTAGTCGCGATGTCGGCATTAACACGTTTAAGCCACATTAATGCTTTAACACCGAGTAAATCCTAACACGGGTTAGCCCGCTTTATCGCGTTGACGCGGTTAGTCATCAGCCCTATTTTATTTACTCAATGACAAACGCTGAGGCAGTTTTACTTCTTCAAAAACTAGCTAACAGTCCATAAAGCATATATTAAACCAGTTTAATATAAGCCTGTGCACCTATAATTTCATATAGTATTAAAGTCATGGTGCATTTTACATTAAAAAAGGCTTACCTTTGTGCTTTTAATCAGTCTTCGTATTGCCGTCGACATGTACTTGTTAAAGGGCACGCGCGCGAAATCGTATCCGGTAGGTACCGCCTATATATATAGCCTACCAATCACAATGACTTCCGGCCGTGTGTATTGAAAACGTGTATTAAATTGTAGTACTTACACACATCCACTCTAACTCGAAACGTCGCTGTGCAATAAACTGGAATACACAAAAATCAGATGAGTGGTATAGGTGGACTTTTAAGAAAATCAGAAAATCTTTTAATTATAGTTTAATAAATAAATTTACACTAGAGTTTAAGCAAATACAGGTCAAAAGATAAATAATGACCTCATAAGAAGTAGAAAAAATTATTATTTAGACACTTAAAATGCATTTACAATTCATGTTTTAGGGGGACACATGAATACACAGCAAAAAGTCGAAATGTCCCTGTAGCCCAGGTACAGCGTCAGGTCAAATGTCCATCCAGACCACATAGACGCACGCACACACACACACACACACACACACACACTTCTTGCTCAAGCTCATACATCCACACTTGCACACATACAAGTACACTCACACTTGGGTCCGCAGAACAAAGGGGCTTGAGGGCCTTTATCTTTGTTGCCAATGTTGAAAGTAGAGAGAAAGAGGGAAAAGGAAGGGGCGGAGGACAGGAGGGAGGACCCGGTGTGTGCATTCCCGTCTGCAACTATAAAAGCAGTTCTCTGTTAAACTGAACAATCCATCACAGCCTTTTTGGGACAGGGTGTGGGTGGAGGGTGTTGTACTGGTCCTGTGATGGTGTTTAAACGATGAGAGATTTTTGCTCTAATTGTAAGTGAAATTGTTGCAACTTTCCTGAGACATGCTGTTCTGTGAGTTTAATCTCACAAAAAAAAAAAAGGCTTTGTCTTACTGAGAAACTCCTTTTTTTTCAGGTAAAAAGTTGGAAGAAACACTTGCTAGCATAAATTATCCGCTTACTCTGGTAAGATGTAAATAAACAGAATCAGTTGAAATAGATTCAAAATCTTTCAGAGTCATTTCAAGCTGAAATTCACAACATCTGTTTTGTTTAGATGTGCTCTGATAAAGAAAATGAATTACCAGTACAATGCAGATTCATGAAAAGGCCCTTTTCTTAAAATTTCCATTGAGTTTAATAGATTTGCTTCTTTTCACAACTAATTCCGTCACCCTCTCCCTTCAGCCTGCGCGATTTCTGAAAAAAAAAGTCCCTTTCTTTCCAGATGTGGGGTTGGTTCACATTAATACATGCAAGAGGGATAGAGATGAGAGGGAGGGATGGGGTGATGGGGAAAGAGAGGCAGGTATGATAGAGAAAAGGTAGGTCAGGAATGAAAGAGGAGGGAGCAGGGCACATTAATCAGAATAAAAAATGGAAAAGAAGAATATGGCTGGGGTAAGTCAAGAGTGAAGCTGAGAGAACAAAGCCATCTGGGGCACAAACAAGTCCTGACACGGATGCTGTTCATTTAACCATGGCTGATTTAAAGCTTTCTTAAAGAGTTTTTTCCCCCCTTTCCCCCCTCTGTAATAAACTTTGTGCTGGCCACAGTCTGATCAGGTACAGATGATAGCAGGCACCATGGATTTACAGCCAGATCTTCCACAGAAATAAAGATGTCACACTCTGACAGGTGACCTGCTGGGACCCTAAAACTATGACTAGGATCATTTCATTCTGGTGTGTGTGGGCGTGTGTGTATGTAGGCGTGCATGTGAGTGTAACTGAGAGAAAAGAGAGTAAGTTCAGCCTGGTCACTCTCAGGGTCTGTGTACGTCTGTTTAATGTCGAGGTACAGCTCTTAATGTGGACTTATTATTATTTTGCTTGTTTCAGAGAATAAATCTAGAATCAATACAATACTGCCACAAAAGAGGTTTTTTTTTCGTTGTTTGTTGTTTCTTATTCAGAATGTTATTGCACTAAATTATTTTAGTCCTATTGCTGGTATGATATGGGAATTTATTGAAATCTTCCTGTTGTAGGTAAACCTGTCATGATCGTCACCGAGTACATGGAAAATGGATCTCTTGACAGCTTCTTAAGAGTGAGTAATAATTAAAAACACACTTATTGAATTTTAATGCACTGAAGAGGTACAAACCCAAACCAGTTTTGCAACGAACGATTAATGGCTAGCTGAAAATTAAGAAACATTCAATGTCAGCTTTGTCATAGGTTCTTATTTTATAATTTATGTAAGTATTATTTATATTTTAATATATGAAACGAATTAGGACAGTCAGCTAATATAGTCAGTTTTAACACTACACTATAACACATTGTACTGTATACACTATAAGGTACCTGAGATATGCTGGTTTTAGCAGATTTCTTTCAGCTGTACTCTTCTTACACCTTGTCAGCGAACAAAATATTTTGAACTGCTCTTTCAGCCAGGACTGAATGTGATTCTTGCCATGCCTCTGTCTCTTACAGAGAAATTGACCTGCCTTACTGAAATTAGCCAAAGCACGGCAGCCAAGCCGCAACACTGGCATGAAAGCATGTGTACTAATGCCTGTTTTAGCCTTTTTCCACATGCGTCTGCAACACACGTAGACAAATCCAGGACGTGTAGCTGTTGTCTGCCGACGTTTTTACAGAGGCCTGCACTTCATCATTGAAAATGTGTCATAAACACACACGCACGCACACGGAAATTCATAGCTTTGCGCTTTAGCTTATGTCTGTGTTATGAATCTACAAAGCTTTGAAGTGACTAAACCAGGTGTCCTGGCCACTAATGGTTCAAAATGAAGTGGAAGGTCTGGTTGGTTTTTAGAGAAAAACATACTTATCATACACTCAGAATAAGCCATTTCATGTGAAAATAAATCTTTATGAATGTATACAGACAAGCCATACTAGCTAAAAAGAGCCTAATCAAAGCCTATTGATAGATAGTTTTGAAAGAAAAATGTAAAAGTTACTGCAAAAACTGTGACCATGCAAAATGTACATAACTTGCAGTTACTTGGAAGAGATGATTGATTAAATTCAATTTAAAAACTTAGAGAAAAATGGATGATTGGATAATCATCCATTGGATAAAATACTCTTATCCATAGGATAAGAGTATTTATGCTCAAATTCTGAATGGGATGAATTTGACAATGCAGGGCAACAGAAGATACAAAGAGCAGCAAGAACAGACAAAATGAAAGCGGTATGGATACTGAGCACAAAAGGACAGATCTTCCTAAAAGAAAAAAAATCATATGGCTCTCCTCATGTTTCCTCAGTTTATATTTATCTCATATCCAGATAGTAGCAGCAGATCACAGAACATATATGCCTAGTTATGAACTCTTGCCAGTTTGAATCAGTGTAAACACTGCTGCTTGCCAATGCAAACAATAAAATGTGCTTTGTGTTTACATCTCACCCACTATATGTTTGACTGCTGCAACTCAACACCTGGCAAACATTTGGCTATAAAAATCCATTGGATAATGTGCCATGGAAATGCATTATATCCCTTTTTTCCACATTATATGATTTTGTGATGAATATACAGCATTCAAATATATATATATGTGGATGCCAGTTTTCAAGTTGTCTATGTGTGTCATCACATATGTAGCATATGAAAACTGCTCCACAATAGCAGCAGTGATTTGTTTAAAAAAGAAATTCATTTTTATGGTCTAATCCTTATTTCCATGCATTACTCTGTAGTTGGCTCTGGGATTTCAGAGTTGAAACGAAAGATGAGGTACATAATGTCAAAGGTGATTTTTAAAGGTTAATGAAAATCCTGTGGACAGTAATGCAGAAAAGTTTCATTTTATGCAAATACCCTAAAAGGTCAGATTCCCTTTGTGTACTATATAATGTATGTTAACGTGTGACATAAAGGGAAAAGCACGCTTGTCTTTCTTTAATTATTTCTTTTATCTCTCTTTTTAGAAACATGATGCCCAGTTCACAGGAATCCAGTTGGTTGGCATGCTGCGCGGTATTGCTTCAGGCATGAAGTATCTGTCAGACATGGGTTACGTTCACAGAGACTTGGCCGCTCGAAACATTTTGGTCAACAGCAATCTGGTGTGTAAAGTGTCAGACTTTGGCTTGTCCCGGGTGCTGGAGGATGACCCGGAGGCTGCTTACACAACCAGGGTGAGTTGGAATACAAATACAAATAAAACATTTAAAGACAACACTGTTTTATATAAATTCTATAAATATCCTCTCCAGCAAAAATAATCCCCCCACCAAAAAACACACACAGTCAGATTTTAATTTTTTTTGGGGGGGGGATGTCAATACAAATGGACAACACACTCCATCCTCTTCTGGTCTTTGTCTTTGTCTTTGTCATCCCACATACACAGACACAGATACTGTACACCTGTTCTCCTCACATATCGCAGCAAGGGTGAACGACACAAAAAAAACCAAGTTGTTAAAGGGCAGACATAAATCCACATATCCCGAACTGGAAGGTCATAGGGAAGACCATTAAAGCCCCATGTGCCATAAGACGATGCGTCTCATTGAGAAGAATATATGTGGACTTTGCCACTGTCATTTGCTTTCATAATGTAAATGACAGAGGTTTTTACTTCTTAGATTGAACTTTTTTCAGATAACTCTTTGAGGTATCCTGCATAATCTGTTGGTCTCTGTTTACAACAATGGCAGGAACTGCCTCTTGAGGCTGCTAGCTAGTAGAGAAGGCATCTACTGGCCAGATCTATTGGGCTGATTACAACTTATAAAAGCCATTTGACAGGCTAATAAATTCTGAATTTGTTGCTTTTTGGTGAAACACAGAAGTTGATAAAGTTCATCCTTTAGGAGGAAAAGCACCGATACTTTCAAAAAGTATCATGTCTCGCTTTTAGAGGCATATTTAAAAGGGTAAGTGCCAAGAAGACAATTTCAGACATTTACAGTGCTTCTTACGATGATGGAAAATCTGTGTTTCAACTTACCTTGGAAATCCACTTAGGATACTTCCCATAACAATGTAATAATAGCACATAGGCAATGGAAAATTAGTATTATGAGAAAGATCATAAAAATGGAATCCTACAGATGGTCTCCCAGTAAGTTCGGGCAATTCAATTTTTCAGAAAGAAGTTTAAGCATGTAATTAGATTTGCACACCTGTGGTGAGAGAAGCTCTAATTGCTGTGTTTGTGTCTTTGCATCTCTACATCCTGAAGAAGCATAACCTGGTATGCATTCATGTATTTGTAATGTCATTAGCCTTGTGAAATAAAGGCCTTTGATTGCTTTTTCAAACCTAACTTGAGTACCTGAACCTGGATGTTTTATGCCATTTATTGATTCATTGATTTATTTCCACTATTTCCATTATATTTAAAAAATAAATTCATCTTAAAAGCATTTCTGATTTGCCTTAACAGTAGATGCTCGAATTGAAACACAACCAGTAGGCATATTATGATCCAGACACTGATCTTAACCTTTGGAAGTGTGTGCGTGTGTGGCCATTCTCAACTGAGGAATCTGTGGTCTTAACCATGCGTGCAGCCTTTTAGACAGAGTATAATTTTCTGGCTGAGAATGGCTTGTCAAATAAACAGTCAGTGTGCCGTTTGCCTTTCTCCCAGAAATTCATAATCTGAAATAATGAGACAGAATAATAAACTCTGCCGCATTAAAGTAACTGACAATGCTAGCACATGTGGGCTTCAGTGGATTTTTTTTCTCTCCTCTCCTTTAGTCATTGTTTTTTAGGAAAAAATCAAAAGTTTTTGATCGTATGTGCATGTTTACATGCATGTGCGTCCCATGTTTAAGGGTATTTCTGCACATTCTAGACTTTAATATCTTTGTACAGCAGCTGGGTATAGTATAAGTGCAAGGGCAGTGTGTATTTTCTTGTTTGTATTTATAAAGTGTTTCATTGTAAACTGCTTTATGTGTGCCACCATTTGTTGGCTGTCTGCATTTCACTTTTACATACATTCCCCATCATTTCCATAACCTACAGTATGGAAATAGTAATAGAAGAATGTAAAGTTTAGAGTGCAGCATGTGTGACTCCACAGCATTAGGCAAAACCCAACTGATTGGGCCAAGGTTTCTGTTAACTTTGGCTACCATCAGCCTCCTACCCTATGATCCATTTTGTTCATCCGTCTTGATTTTTAGCTAAAATGACAAATACAGCTACACACTCTAGTATGGGGTTGTCCAGGGCACCTTGGATTACAATTTGATGAATGGGGTTTTCTTTCTGGCTTTAACTTTCTTTAAGACTGATGATAATCCATTTTGATTAAATCTTAATATAATGTGTTTTGTTACAATAAAGTTCAATGTCCCCTTATGTGACAATTTTAGTCCTTTTTAGAAGTCTTAGACTTTTTTTTTTGCCAGTCTGGGAAAACAAATTAATTAAAGACATTGAAATGAAAGTGAAAGGTAAAAAAAAAAACCTTGTTCATGCTTGGTTCACCTTTCTGTGAGGAAACATCAACTTTAGATTCTTCCAGACCACACTGGAAAAAATAATAAAAATATTATTTTTACAATTGTTACAGTTTTGAATCTGAAGCTGTGATCTCCACACTTAAATCCAAACCACAAAGCCCACCAGGATTTGGGGGTTTCAGAACAGCCTAAATAATATTCATAAGAAATATTCTTGCATCGGACACAAACCTGCACCTCAGATCCAAATTCTGGTTTTCAGAAATTTTTCTCAAGAATACATCCAGTTTTACATATTTATATCCACCGAGCAGTACTAAGCTTTGAAATACTATTTTTTAAAACTTTTTAAAGATTTTAAGATGTAATATTAAAAGGTTTATCCAAAAAAAAACATCATTTCAGGTAGAAAATTAGTTATGCTCAAGAATTATTGATGTTTTTCAATGACAGATTGAATGACTGAAACACAAAGTGAGCTCAGTGAATGACCTCTCATTGTCTGTATTTCAGGGAGGTAAAATCCCTATTCGGTGGACCGCTCCAGAGGCTATCGCCTACAGGAAGTTTACATCTGCCAGTGATGCTTGGAGTTATGGCATTGTGCTATGGGAGGTGATGTCATATGGGGAACGACCATACTGGGAGATGTCCAATCAGGATGTAAGTTCTATTTATTTGCAAAGTTGCATTACTTTAATAGGTACACATCCATATCTGCAGGGCTACCACCTTTGCACATTTGACAAATTTCTGTATCTCAGATGAGATACAGAAAGAAGTATTTTAGTAAAGTATTCTCATAAAACTGAGAAAAAAATCACTTACTATTACAATGTATTTTGTTCTGAATATTATCTGCCTTTTTTCAAATGCTGTTTGTCTGTTCCTACATAAAGGTAATAAAGGCTGTAGATGAAGGTTACCGACTGCCCCCACCCATGGACTGCCCTGCCACCCTCTACCAGCTCATGTTGGACTGCTGGCAAAAGGAGAGGAACAATCGGCCCAAGTTTGAGCAGATAGTTAGCATCCTGGATAAACTCATCCGCAACCCCGGTAGCCTCAAAATCACAGCGAACACCACATCCAGGTATCAAAGCCATCTTACGTGTATTTGTTTTCATTATCATTTTTAGGTGCTTGTCATTTGTATATATAAAACTTAACACTTAAGAAAATACGAAAAGAAAAACCTAGAGCTGCTGGTCAAGACCATGCAAGGCTGGTGAGTGTCTCTTAGTCTTGAATGGTTTCTAAGTTGTTCTTTTTTTCTCTTCTTCTTTTAATTTTATTGCCATGTACTAGACTAGACAATCCAGTACTCTATTTTAGGTCATATAAAGTTCTGGCTGGTGATCATTAGACATATTATCAGCATATTTATGAAAGTTCTGCTTCTCAATAACATAATTTAACATTATTAATGTCATGAAAATTTGGGATGGGGAAGTTTCTTTCACTCGTCTTACCACCTGTACACAAAGGAGCTCAATATAAACGCCGCCTATTTCTTCTGCTTGTACAATTTAAATGCAAATTAGCACCACTAGAAAATTTATCAGATATCTTTTCTGATATTTTCAAAAATGTTATCTTATTTGTTTCTCACATTACTTTCTTTTTTGCCCTTGTTAATGCTTTGCTCATTTCCTTTATTGAATCAGTCATTTTCTCCCAGGGCCCTTTAAATTTTGAGGGGCTGTCTTTTGGTCAATTTGGATTGACACCTCTTTTAATCGCAGGGCAACATAACCAATCTTGTCAGTCCTGGGCAAGAAGTGATACAGGCATTGGGTCTGCAGCAGACGGCCATGGTATTATGTAGACGTCAAAGCTAGTAACATTGACTAATGATTTCTTAAGAAAGTGAAAATAGGTCCCTTGGAGTTTGCATGTAATTTTCCTGATTGGCTTTTAACACTGGGCGAGCACAGGCTGGCCGACAGAGGCTGGTGCGTTGATTTATGAGAACTCTCTGTGCGTATGTGTGTTTGTGTGTGGTGGCGGCGGCAGTTGCACAGCGGGAGCAGCTGCACTCAGCTCCACACACCTCGTTTGTCTCAGGGCTGTCCTGGCTGGCTAATGCAATACCCCCTCCTCCACAAAGCCCAGAACAAAGCCTGTGAACCAAGTAGAGCATCTGGAAACTTCGAGGGTGGGACCTGGTCAGTTTACTCTTCCTGCATATGGATGATGAGAGAGTCAGAAGGCCAAGGTTGACTGTCAGGGGCTAATTATGGGCCAACTGGAGTCCGGTAGAGGTTAGAAGCCATTGTGTATCTGACTTAACTTTCAGGATGTCTAAATTACGCGATTGCTGCAATCGCACTTTCTAAATCAAAGGTAGGTTTTTTTCTGCACAACAAAGCATGCTAATGGCTGCTTACAGTATTACCTTTAAATACATAACACTCAACATTTTATCAAATCTAAAATATTTATATAGAGAATATCTCAAATATCAACCTTTATCCAGAGCGGCCAGGAACATAGGTTGGATAAAAGGACTTGGGAAGCAAGAGGGATTGGTGCCTGGACTACGCTTGGCAATTGAAATGGGCAAACATTCAACTGTGAATGGAAACCACCTGATAGTACAAAAGAACACAGGCATTTATCACAAATATGTGTCTCCATCAATGCAGAGAGAGGCATTGTTTGATGAGAATATCTAAAAAGTCATAAGTATGAAAAACTGGATAGAAATTAAATAGAATAGTTGCCATTACATATGATGAACAATACTTCAATTCAGTTACCAAAAATTCTTAAACTGTTAGCTCAGACACTACCAAAACTCCACAGTGAAAATAAATTGAACAAAGAATTCGGAGCACAGTCACGTATTGTTGCTGAAATCAAATCAAAATGTCAGTTTAGCTTTCCTCAGCCCACCAGAGTACTGGTTAAAACTACATGATACCATCCAATCTGGCAGTGGCAGCAAAGGGCTCCAACTGAAAGAGCTAATATTACCCCTAAATATCAGTCTAAACTATCCTTGAATTGCCTAGGAGCTGTCACGGTGAAAGGTAATTTCATTCCTTTTTTGTGAGCTCAAAAATCAGAAGACAGCATAGTGCTGATTATTTGGAGATTAAAACAAGGAGAACTACAGAACAAAAAGGAAAGCTTAATGACAGCGAAAAAAGGGAATATATAACCCGACTCCCTTTCTCTCTGATGTAGTCATATTTTCGTCTATATTTTCAAGTGGGTGTTTTCTGCTTTGCTATATAGTATTAAGTAGACATTACCCCCGCCCCAAACCCCAAGTCTCAGACAGATGCTATCTTTTTTTATGATTTTCCAATTCATCACATCTCTCTGTTTCCTCACCAATCATTGTGTCTCTTGAGCTGCGAGGAGATGTTGCTGAAAATGTAACAACAAAGGAAACATTGAAAATGATAAGGGAGACGAATCAAGGTCATCTGCAGTTTACCTCTCAGTGGAGACAGCAGAAGGGAAAAAATGAGACAAAAAGAGGAAAAAAGAGATCAAAGATAGAAAGAAAAAGGGGTGTAGGAGGGGAGGGAAGAAGATCAATAATCCTGAAAAAAGATTTTTTTTTATAGCCCAAAACTTTAAATGGAAGATAGTTATCTTTTCTATATCTTAATTGATTTTTCCTGATTTGTTTTCCAGCAAATATCAGCAAAAATCTCTCTTGATTCCTCTTCCTCTTTTTTCAAAAAGAAGTAACACATATTTGAAATATTTTTTTAAATGGGTTTCTACTGTCAGAAGATTCACATATTACTTTCTTTTTGTGCTCATGCAAACCACCCCCTCCATCTAGCCCTCAATTCCCTCCTTTGCAGACAAACCATCTTTTCAGGGGGTCCTGGGGGCCCTCAGCATTTTGACAACCCTGTGATCTGGCAGGAAAAGACTCAATCACTGTAACAGCACCCACTCCACCACCTCAAGTGCATCTTTTTTTCTCCTTCTTTTTCTTCTTTTCTCCTGTCACCACTTGGGATACCATCTCAATAATCTCAATGTGCCTAATATTTTGTTGGCTTAGTGTGCTGTTTCTGACACCATTGCTCAGTGGGAGCTATATGATTTTTGGTTCTGACATCATTTTGATTATAGCTTAATTATATTATATTGATTTAATTAAAGAAAATTAAATCAATAAAATACATTTTAATTAGAGCAGGTGAAGAAAGCACATAACATATCTTATGAAATTATACCTTTTTTTCTGTAGGTACACAAACCCTGGCACATTTAGAGTGGCTTTAAACTTCCTTGCCAATTTCCAAGTCAATTACGCTGAGGTGGACTTTCTGGTATTCTAATGAGTTTGTTTACAGTGCTATGAATAGTTTTCCCCAAGGGAACACTATCTATCTTTTTTTTGTTTTGTTTTGTCCTGCTTTGCTGTATTCCCTTGAGCACCATACATATCTTGGCACAGGTGTATTTATCTGATCTTTGTGACAGATGCAGTATGTCCTTAGTTTTTGGAACCCAGTTTTAGATGATATTCAGAAAATCAGAATGAAAATGCACAGTGTGCTACTACTGGACTGATTATTGTGTTATGAGCCGTAGTTTGACCTGATATGGTTTGGCTTTGTTTCCCGTTCGCTGCACTAATGTGCTCAGGTTTCACAGTAGCTGAGGGAATCACATTTGTATAAACATGAGTTGCGGTATCTGAAAGTCGACATTAATAAAGCACATTGTTTCCTTGGGCCCTCTGCACTCTCCAGCTCTAATGTACCTTTCTTACTCTCTGTAAGTCTTTTTACCCGTCATTGTTCCTCAGCCCCCCTCCCTTTGGCAAACATCAATCAGAGCTAGTCACAACAGTGCCTGCAGTTTTTCCTTCACCCTCTACTGTTGACTGAGCATTTTAAAGCCCAACGCAGTGCATTTAATTTGATTTGATCCAATTGAAACCATCAAGTCTAATCAAATCTAATGTTACGTTCTGCTGCATGGTACATCTGCTACAGGAAATAATGACGGAATTAGCCAGAAACATTGCTAGCTCAAAATGATAAAAAAAGACAGTGAAGCAATGACTGCTGATGATAGCATCAACAATGAACAAAGGCTGATGTCTGTTGTGAAAATGCAGTTGCCAAACTGTTTCTGAGACGGCAAAGCATGCAGACCATTTTGCACACACACTCTGACATGTCTGACATGCTTCAGACTCTGTAAATGGTGCAATAGTGTATGCTTGAAAAGCCAATATAAGAGCATACACACCAAAAAATCTACTTTATATACACTTTGTATATATGTTATATATACATAGTTGTAGGACTAGTTCACTGTGACATCAGCTGGCTGTAGATAAAACAGAAACTGTGATACCTGGTGGTGTTTATTCTCCTGTTTTCTTTAAACTACAATATGAAAATCTTACAAGTGGTTCATCATCACTTATTGATATGTTTGCTTCTCCCTTGACCGCTTGTTTTTCTTCTTCTCCTGTCAGGCCAGCCAACTTGCTGTTGGACAGAAGCAGTTCAGAGGTTCCCTCAGTGGGAACGATGGGCGACTGGATGGATGGAATGAGGACCTTGCCCTGCAAGGAGGCCTTCTCTGGGGTCAGCTACAGCTCCTGTGACACACTGGCCAAAACCTCCACAGAGTAAGGCAACAACACACACAGACACACACATTAGGCTTCTTTGCCTATTCATGTCAGCAGTGTTTACAGGGCCCAAGTATCAGAGGTAAGGCCCAGGAATTTGAAGAGACTCTTGGTGAAGAACAAGCACACACATTCTCTTGTTCTCACTAAGTAAAGAAAGCTATAGAGCCATTACTAAAGGTGTCCAGATGAGACTCATGGTAACTCATAAAGACAGGTCTTTAGCTATGCTTTCAATGCTGCAAGTATGACCAGAGGGGAAGGTGAGAGCATTGAAAGAAAGAGAAAGAAAAGAGAAATCAAAAAAAGAGAGAGAGAGAGAGGGTAGAAGAGTTGTGAGTTCCATGAGGGAAAGGGAATAAGAGAGAAGCTATTGAGAGAGAGAATGAGAGGGGAGATTTGACAAGATAAAAGAGCAGCGAGAGGGGCCTTTGAAAGAGAAAATGAAGGCATAGCTGTCAAGTAGGTGTGCAAAGACATGGCACTCTCTGTGCTGTAAAGCATTAAAATGCAAAGAATACAGCAAGGATAGATTGCTAGAAAATTATTTGGCAGCCACATCTAGAGAAATCACAACTGGCGAGCACACAATATAGGACCTACAGTATGTTCACTTGATAAGAAAGTAGGTCCTACAGTGTGTTCACTTGGTATTGTTGTTCGGTCCCTTTCTTTCCCTCTCCCTGTCCTCCTTTTTCCTCGCTCTGTTGGCCTGCTGCTAGTTTAATTGATGTGGAATGTGACAGAGTAAATAATTGGACATTTCTAATCATTGTGATCAAAGCAGCCATTCTCTGCGTTGATAGCAGTTGTGGGGCCAATTGGGGACTGGTGGTCAGTACTACAAGCAGTTGTAACTCAATAACTGTACAAAGCAGGGAGTCATTAACTGTGTTGGGCTTAATATGCTGGAAAGAAGGATTGTGTATTGTGCATGAGTTTAAACTATGTTAAATTGGTTGGAGCTGATATTAAAAAAAGCTGTTGTTTAGCAGACCTCACAATGCCAACTGTAGACTTCATTGACTTGTAACTGGAACAGAATAGCTTTTCCTGGAAATATTATACGTAATGCTCTGTACTACCTTAAGACAAGCTCAAGTGTGTTTATTCTCCACACAGAGCGCTTAATCCTTGCTGTAGAGGAAATATATACTTTCAGCTTCCTGTAATTTTTATTATGGTTCTTTTCTTGTGTAGGAGTGCTACAGAAAATGTTTTTTTCTCTTCTCTTATAAGTCACTATCCAATGTGATAAATAAATGTGTTTAATCAATGAAAAAGTTATCTTAAAATGTTGTATTTAGTGCACAGACTAGGTGGAAATGCACAATCAGTTTTGACAAAATACATCAAAGACAAATTGCACTGAAGGAATCGTGCACTAAACATATTATATTGGTCTACAATGCCTTTTAAGTGGCTAGATGCTAAATTGGATCACTGCAGTATTAATCCACTGAAGGCTTCATCTAAGGCACCTAAGCTCAGCTACAAGGCAGAAGCCTTGGCTCAGACTATGAATTGCACTGTATAGATTTCTGTATTGATCTGTACAGTCTTAATCTAGTCCTTGATATTCAGCACAAGGCCTGGCAATGCTCTGACCTCAGAGGAACAGTTATCATACTTGGCCGCAGTGTGCTGAGTCATCTGTTGGAGTAATTGATTAATCCTTTTTTAAGAAGAGAAGATGGACTGACATATAAATACTGCATCATTTGGAGTATTTTTTTCACCTGTACACTGTCATGTCAAAATGTTTTCAAATCATTTTAGGATCTTTTTTCTTAATTTTTAATTTTTTTTGAATCTATACACTTTATTTTTATTACCCATTAAAGAAAACATTCTCATTGCAGTGGCAGACAAGTCATCATTGATGTCTTGTCTGCCACAGAGGTGAGAAACGCATTCTGTGTTTATTCTTAAAAAATGTGCTAATAGCCCCCATAACAATAATATCTAGTTTAATGTGTTAACATTGCTGGGCCTGGCTGTTTCTCAGTAGAGTGGTTCTGACGGAGGTCCACGTCACACAAGCCACTTGCCCAGAATGGGAGCCATCCATGGGGATCACCACTCTCTAACACCCAGCTCCTCTCCACCCTACTCAAGCTCTGGATGGTGGGTGGAGGACCAAGGCCTAGGTCTAAGATCAATAACCTCCAGAACCACTGATGGGCTTTCACTTGTCTGACCTTTGAAGGGATAGTTAGTTTTTATTGAGTGGTAACTTCATCCCACTTTAGGCTGTAATTATAAAAAAGAGTAAAATGCAACATGCTCTAAAACAGGGCTAATGATTTGGTGCTCAAAATACTGATACAGTGTTAATGTTGATTAGTATTGCACACATAATCAGCAGTAGATGCTGGTTTCAGCCTCTTTTGCATGCTAATGACCAGAAAACAATCCAAATGAAAAGCTTATAAATTACAGATTATTTATTTATCTTTTTTGTTGCAAAGGTAGATAGTTGTAAATCCAAGTATTGTGTCAACGTGACAACAGAAAATAATTTGTATAATCAACACTTAAGCAACTATCCCTTTAAATCGTCACACAAAGTAAGGCAGAATCTGTAATTTGGATCACTGTCAGTTTCTGGGTTTTCAATTGTATCTACATGTTTTTAACTCTATTTCAAACTAAACTTTCTGCTTGCATATGGAAAATAAAAACATTGTTTTGATTTTTAAAAAGCACTAAATGGCTGAAAGAGTTTCTTGCAGTAATGCCATAATCCCACTGCTTCTACTAATACAATACAATATTTAGGAGAAAAGAGTCCTAACATGTGCTGTGATTGCTGTGTACTGTAAAATCTATACTCTGTGTGTACTGCTTTGTATGTATTTTACATTTTTGGTAGTGTATGTTTATTATTGAAGAAATGGTGCAATATCTAAATTAAGCTGACTAACTTCTTTGTCTATTTCAGGTTTACACTGTATAACACTCTTAACAACTGTATTCTAGATAACTCAAGTGGTCTTTTCTTTGAATGCATGTAAAGTAACCAATCTAGGAGCTTTTAAGAGTATTAACGCTTTAACAGAACCAGTTTATGAACCAGTGTCATGTTCAACACATGTCCCTGTGCTGCTCCTCTCCACAAAATTATGTGTACCTGTCAAAGAAATCCAGCTTAATGCAATGCAGAAGAGTAGTTCTGTTCTGCCACTGTGGCCCTCGCATTTTATTGTTTTCTACACTGACAGGGTCATAATGGCAGCTGTCAGTGAAGCCTTCTGGGAAATGCAGTCCTTTCCAAATGACAGGTGCACAGGGAAGCGAAGGGAGCAACACTGGGAGCATGCCACTGTTGTCACACGGATGTCACATTTACTATCACTAACGCACACGTTTCCATTTTTTCCTTCCCATCTTTCTCTCTGTCTGATTTTGTCCCATTTTTTTTCAACCTCACTCTGCCCCTCTCTCCCCTTTTCTCACTTTTCTTGCAAACCAGGGATCTAAAAAAGGTTGGAGTGACTATTGTAGGACCGCAGAAGAAGATAGTGAGCAGCTTGAAAGCCCTAGATTCTCACAACAAGAATGGCCCAGTACCTGTTTAAAAAAATGGACCCGACAAATGAAAACCACCAGAGACCTATCTGTTGGTCTGTGTTGACAGACTGTGTTTGCTAATCGCACTCTAACACAGTGGCTGCATATTCAGACTGAAAATGGCGGAAAAATATGGCATGATTCAAATGATGTCTTTCATTGTTTCATTTGAAAGATGTCCTGGCAGAGAAGTGGAGAAGAGCTCAGTTCAGTTCTACCTGCTAGGTAACTGGCTGACTCAACCCTCTGCCCCTCTGTGCCCATGTTGAGTTGCCTTACAGACTAAGAGGGGGGTAGAAAGCAGAGAAAAGAGAAGAAGGTCAGAGAGACCTGATCAGGAAGACAAAGGAGAACTGTACTGGGATGCAGGGCAAGGACTGCATTAACATATAGCCGGACGTCTCCATAATTATGGCTTAACCACAGCACGCCCGAGAATCAGCCTGTAGTCCAAGGTAGTGAAACGACTGAAACACCTTGCGAAAAAGAGTACGGCGGACAGCAGCAGCTGCCCCACTTGTGGAGCCCTCCTGAAGTGAGGAAGTCTGAAGCGTGAGATTTTGTTGCAACTACCTTCATTTACCGTCTCTATCCATGCGAGATCTCAGCTGGAATGGACACACCGAGATGCTAACCGAGCCATTTTACTCTGTAGCTCTGATCTATAGCATTTGCATTCAGTAGACATGTCACTTAAAAGCAATAATGATATAATCAGTGGAATAATTTCATTGTATGGAAGCCATGAGTCTATCACATGTAAAATGTATTGAATGCTGTGCTTTAAAAATAACAGGGGCCATAAATCACTTCACCCACAGATTTTTCTTTATGGTGACATCTGTGTTCTTTGTGCTTATGAACAGATATTGTACAGTTTTAGTGCAGTTCTCTCTGTAACCCCTTTGTGTGAAATCTCAGGATGTATACTTCCTTATGTTTTCTCAAGCAAGGACAAACTGATGGGAAAAATGGAGCAAACTAGAACTGAGAATTCAGGTTAAGAAACATGTGCAAGAAAAGGGGAAACAGAGGGATGATGATGAGAGACAACAAGTAAAATCAATGTCAGCCCTCTGCTTCTGCTGTTGATGTATTGCAGAAGTGTGATATACTCAGAGCTCATGTTTCTTCTTTAAGGAAGACAATTTAGCATCATCAAACTCCCACAACTCTGATTTACTTTCTAAAGAGTGGAATTTTTGCCTGTGTAAGATCAGTTTAGTAGGTTGAGATTAACACTGCCTATCTGAGGTTATAGTCCAGTAACTTAGGTTTGAATTCATAATTTATTAATAAAAGCCATTTAGGAGTTGTCATTTTGTTTGATTGGAAAAATTTGTGTTAAAAATAGTTTGTTATATTGTAAAATTAACTTTAACCAATTATTTTTGGTGTGTTTAATGCAAAAAAAAGTTGAGTGCCTCCTGTAGTTGGACTTGGTTTTGGTTTGACGTCAAGAAAGTCTTGGCCTTCTTTCTCTGTTCTCTTTGGGATATAGAGTTGGTTATTACCTAAACTAACTAGATTTTGCCCTGAAAGAGATGCAGCATATCTAATAGATGATTGCTTTCTGAGATAGTATCCAAGTACGTCATATCTCCAGTATGGGCTTTCCTAAAAGCACCTTAGAAGACCTTTGTACAGTGAAGTACTTTACGATGCTAGTCTCCTGCTTTGATGTCACCCAGTCAATGCCTCAGTGCAACATGTACCCAGATGTTTTGAACTGGCACTTTGGTACTTTGTGCTTTTGGTTGGGTAATATGTAACAAGAAGGATGCAATATTTAAGTTTCTTCAAGCACTTAGTACGCAGTATTGCAGCACTTTGAAATGAAATGTTATTGCCTTGGCGCTAGATTAAACTTGTCTAACAGACGGGGTGATTTTGGTGCTTTTGGGAAACCCAGCCTTGGTCAGTCTGTCAGTCCTGTCTTCTTTTCTTTGGTCTACCTGTGGATGCTACTGTTGCTGCTATGTGTTTTAATTAGCATGTACATAATGTAAACCATTGTTATTATGGCAACTAGCACTACAGATCCCACTATATGTACATGTCCATCCCTTTTTTGTACAAATGTTTGTATGTATAAAAGCCTGAATAAAAATTGTGCAACATTTTTAATTAAAAAAAACAAAGAAAAATCATTTGTATTTTATTTTATCTTGTTTTGAATTATATTTGTCAGCTTTGTTTTTTTTCTACAATAAAAAGGCAATTATGATTACGTTATTTATTTGTTAACATTATACAGTGCATTGTTCGTTTTTTGGGAGGGTGGGGTGAGGGGCGTAGAGTAAATACTGTGTCAATGCTGTCTGTGTTTTGGTTCTAGACTTACTTTATAAAAATGACACAGCTGAGAGAGCAATACTGTTATAAGCCCTATATCCAGATTCCTAAATTTATGTTTCAAGTCTGATTCGAGTGTCTGTGTGAGAGTTTATGTGTGGAAATGTAGATCGCCTTGTCTACTAATGTAAAATGATTTGTAGTGGAAACATTTATATTTTTATAATAAATATTCTCAAAATATTTTCCAAAAAACGGATGATGACAGACCTGCTCCTGTGTTTTTTTATTTGATCATGTCATAGTCATGCAGGCCGACAATTGATTTTTATTACGAGCCCATGATTCACATGTTAAATAGACCAAAAGTGGAAGTTGTTTTTTTTAATCTAAAACATTATTAAATGTCTTTTTTCTTTTTATAATTTTACACCCAAGGGAATTTTTTAATCAGAACTCAAGCAATCCCAAAATTAACATTTGAAGTATACAATCCAAATGATCACTGATAGGCACCATCAAAAACCGCACTCATGGAACTGGTAATAACAATCTAGGGTACTTTACAATGAGAAAATAACTGAACCTTTATTTTAAACTCAGTAGGTTTGTGAAATATAAATAAAAATCAGGGCATTTATAATGTAATTAAAATACACAGAATCAAAATTCCAAATTAAAGAAATTATTAGAGCTTAGAGTTTAATTAGAGTTTGGGAAAATGTTATGGTTATTTAACTAACAAGCTAAAACAAGTTAAATATAATTACAGTGTAATTCTTATAAGCATGATGTCCTATCTTCCTCCCCTCACCCCAACTGGTTATGGCCCATAGCTGCCTGTCTCTGATCCTGGCTGTGCTGGAGGTTTCTTCCTGTTAAAAGGGAGTTTTTCCTTCCCACTGTCGTCAAAGCACTTTCTCAAAGGGCGTCATGATTGTTTGGGTTTTTTCTGTCCTTTGTTCTTTGTATTATTGTAGGATCTTTACCTTACAACATAAAACGCATTGAGACAACTATTGTTGTGATTTGGTGCAACATAAACAGAATTAAAGAGAGTACACATGTGTCACATTAATTTTCAAGAAATTTTCTTTAACAGCTGGAATGAGTTCAACATGATGTACATATTTTACCAGCATTAGGGGTATCAGGATGAATCATACCTTTATCGGAATGGTTAACAAAGAAATCAGTTTCAAAACTATGATTGATTGATTGCAATTGATTAAAAAAAGACGCACAGATATATGTAAACATGCCTCTGCCACTTAAATAGGAATCTCAAATTGATAAAACAAGTAGGCAATTTTGTAATTATTCTTCTTCTGTCTACCTATAAACACTTACCAGGATAAAAGAATAATTCCATCTGTGTATATTAAACAAAGTATTAAGATTCCAACATTTCCCAAACCAAACCAAATGATGTATTTTTCCCATTGTATCAATGCACACCAACTTTGTAAATAAACAACTTTTAAAAACCTTACATTTAACACTGAAACATTTTGTCATTAATTTGTAGTAATCTGTCTTTTACTAACATCCTGTCTGTTACAGGTTTGTCACAAGACACATTCCAAACCACTTATTACTCTACTCGTCCATGCTGGACCCACCTCTTCCACATCCTCCACATCTGTTAACCAGCTTCCCACCTCTGCCTCTGTTTTTAATCTCTTCCACTCTCCTCCTTGTGTCCACAGCCACATCTAATAAAGCATTTTGTTTCCGATCATCCATGGTTAAAGTTGATTTGTTTCATGACTTTAATGCGGAAGATCTGTATTTTCTCTCTATTTTTTTGCTGACTGGGAGGAGATGAGATGTGTCAGAGAGGGGAAAGAGTGATGGTTGCTCTGCTCAGTGTTGAATGCTGACACTATCCAGATGGTCCCAGGCAGATGTGCACAGTGAAATAAGAGGACATTGCCCTCCTCAAGTCGGGAAACAATGAACACTGTATGCTTGACACCGCCACCAATTTTTCTCTTGTTTTTTATCTAGAAGACCTTTGTGGTACTGAAATCGCAAGGGTGATGAGAAAAAACAGAGGGAGAATGAAAGTGGGGGAGGTATAGAGAGTGAATGTTAACAGATGATGAAGCCACAGACCAGAGGAAAGAAGGCAGGTGTGCTAAACATATGATGCCTGTGGTAGTTCTGTCTAAGCAGATAAGAACTTTTCAAACAATGGCATACTATAATGGAATAATGCAAGAGAAGATTAGCCAACAGCATTCATCACCCTGCTTGGCAGATACAGAAAGCATGGTTCCAGTTGGAGAGTAATGATAATGAGAAAACAGAGTCATGATGTGTAAAATGAATTTCTCACTTTGAGCAGGGGTAACATGCAATCATGAAAAATACAGCTTTGCAGTAACACACTGGTCCTCTTTCTAGGATCTGCCAAACACCACTGTTTCCATTTGGCCTCAGACATTTCAGAACAGTCAATGAAACTGTTATTGCTGTGGTTTTCAAATCATCTCCCCAATCCTGTGTGTTAGACACAAGGACAATGAAGAACAATAAAAAAAAATGTTTTATGTTGATTTGAGGCCAGTGTTTTTAATCTGGTGTCAGTCATTTTTCCATCATCTTCATGGGTCCATAGTTTGTGTTTACATTTTCTGCTGCAGTTGTGGTTAATCCTTGAAACTTTTTGGTGTACACATCCTGTGGAGCTTTTGTAGCCACATAAATACAGCTGATGGAAATTAACCTGATTCTTATGGAGAAAGAGTCCTGTCCTCCCCATGTAGAGATATCTCCTTCCTTTGAACCATGTTCTGTGGCCTACCCTCATCGCTCTATCTCCCCTATCTTCCCTTTTGGTCTTTGGTAAAAACAGGTCTCCAGCTGTGTGCAGCTGCTTTACAGAGCCTGACGACATGTTGAAAACTTCTGTTGCTCTGGTGAGCTAGTTCTCCGGCCTGCTGTGAGGATGACATCCTTGTAACTTTACTTCCCGGATTTAAACTTCACTGAAAAGGAACCAGGGTGTCATGTGTTAATGCCCTCATCTTTGTTTCCTGTTTCTCTTTATTCTTTATTCCACCTTTATCTGTCTGCACTTTTTTGGCATAACTACTGCCACAGTTTTTGTGCATTTTCATGGATAAATACAAGCTGTTTCTGCTAATGCCCTCTTTTGGTGCTCAGTTCTATACTTTTTGAGATATTGAATTTTTTTTGCAAAATGTTTCTGCAAGAGCACAGTTGACAGCAGTGAGATGAGCATCCGTTCTCAGGCTGGGAGGCAGTGCTGACTTTTCAGTTCACACTTAAACTTTTTAACTCTTATATGCAAAACAGTTTTTTCACCACTATACACCCACCTGCAGGGACCTTTTCACTTCTGCTCATTCACCTCTTTTCAGCAGAAGTTCTGTCACAACTCTTTTCAGCAGAATTTTCACTTCTTTTCAGCCCAAATTCTGCTTATTCACCTCTTCCAAAATTCAAATTAGATACTGTTTTCAGATGGATGTTTGTTGGTGGCTGATTCACCTCTTTCTGCAAAATTTTCAGCCTTTTCACCTCTTATCAGTCTGTTCTGTCATTTCTGGTCAGTCTGTCCATGGAAATAAGTTTGGCTCAGTGAAACACATCCTAACTCTTCAATCATTTTATTACTACATACACAGCATTTTCGCAGCAAATTTTTCTAGTTATCATTGTTTCACAGCATCACACAGTAGCACACAGGTCCCAGGACTACTGACAGTGCTCAGACACACGTACCAGTGCACACATTCAAAGATACTGTAGATGGATGTTTGTTGGTGGCTTTGTAATGTCTGTGTTCTCTTCTCCTAACTCATTTTAACAAATGGCACCATCACAAAGGGAAGTGAAGCTATCATCACAGCCTCTACTCCACTACTGGATATTTGTCTTTTTAAGTGGAAACTACAAGTAGGTGTGCTTTTTGATCAACTTGGGCCCCAGGTGGAATCACTGTCACGGCGTCGTCTCAAATGAAATGACCTTGAAAAACTTTCTGTTGTGTTGTTTGGTTGAGTGCATTCTCACCGCAAAACCTGTCTTATGATTTCTTTTTGGATTAACGTTAACATTTTAGTTTTTGTATATGGTTTTATTTTTTGATTTCAAATGTTAGAATAGTTCTCCAAAAGGATTATGTATGTGGGTGAAAGCCAAGTCAAAAATGTGTTGTTTATAGACCTTAAAAGTGTATTTAAAATACTGTTTTTGTGAATAACTGCATGAATATGCTTACCAGTTACTTTGTTATGTATCGCTGTTCAGCTGCCCGTTAACACAGGTATTTGATTAGCCACATGGCAGCAGCTCAATGCATGTTCAAAACAACCTCCTTGAAGTTTATATTATGCATCAGAATGGGCAAGTAAGATTATTTAAGTGACTTTGAATTGGGCATGGTTGTTGGTGCCAGGCAGGCTGGTATTTCAGAAACTACTGATCAGCTGGGATTTTCTCGCCCAACCATCTGTAGGGTTTAGAGAGAACAGTCTGAGAAAGACAAAATGTGTAGTGAGAGACAGTTCTCTGGGTGAAAATGCTCTGTTGAAAGTAAAAGTCAGAGGAGAATGGCCTGGCTGCTTCGAACACACAGGAAGGCAACAATACCTCAAATGACTCATTACAATAAAGGTATTCAGCAGAGCACCTGGCAACTTGTCAAACCTTGAAGAAGATGAGCTACAGAGAAGACCACACCTGGTGCCAGTCTTGTCAGCTAAGAACAGGAAGGCTATAATTTGCACAGGCTCACAAAAAAATTGGTCAAACTGGTTATTTGAACATGAGAATGAGCACCTTTGTTATGTGATGGAATGGGAGATATGCACATGAAGAAAAACAAAAACTTTCAGCAACTGCGTGATGCTATCATGTCAGTATGGGACAGCATTTCTTTCCAGCACCTTGTTAATTAACGCAGTTCTGAAGGAACTGTACTAGCAAGGCATACCTAATGCCTATGCAGCCTGTCACCCTTAGCCTCTGTCGTATAGAGTGATGAACTTGCAGTACCATTGGTTGTTGCTTATAGAGATTATTTAGAATGAGGTGTTCCATGCCTACTAAATAATAGGATATACTAGACTACACAGTTGTATCACTTTTGCTTACAGGACCTCAATTGTCGCTAGAACCCTGCCATATTTACATTCATATTCACAATCTATTATGAAATAATCACACTATATAATTTTGATTACTGATTTGGGATATTTACCAAATCAGTATGGGGTTAACCTCTAGAGAAGGTGTTATTACCACTCTGTCTTTTAGTGTTAATGGCAGAACGAAGGGCACAGAGTGGCTGGTCTTGCCGCCTGCTGACACCATTGTCCATACCAGGGAGAATTGATTTTCCATGAAAGCTGAATGATGTGAAGGGTCTGCTGGCCCTCTGATGTCAGCACTCTGTCATCTCTCTCTCACTCTGCATTTTCTTTGTCATTCACCATTCTCCTTTCAGTTTTTCTTCTCCCCCATCTTTCTACCCTCCCTCTCTTTTCCTCCCTCTTCCCCTCCCTGCCAGTTTTCCTCATGTTTTTTCTCTGCTTTTCTCTTTCCTGCTCTCTTGCCTTTGCTCAGCTTCTTGCTTTCCTCCCATCACTTAGTAAGTTCCATAGTCAATTTATATATGAACAGCTAATTAGTAATAATTTTTTTATAAAGGAATCAGCTGTAGTAATGCCTTTCATGCCTTTTCCTTCTCTCTGTGATATTACAGAGCTGCATTTTGAATGCCATGAGATCCTGTGGTGTTAAATGGCACTCCAAATCTTTAAGGCTGGGCTAAGGGCCGAGTCTGAGTTGTCCTTAGTTGACTTAACACTGTGTAAACTGGCACGTAAAAGGGAAAAAGACACAATTTCATCACACCATGCTGGCCTCATCTCGTTTTCTTTCTATAGCAGCAGGAAGGGTGATTACATGATAAGATCATTATCCTAAAAAAAGAGACAGATTTCCACTGTTGTTGTATTTTTGCATCATTCGCTAAATTTCACACAGTTGAGTATGGTAGTCAGTTTGGAACAACATGGATTTTATCTAGTTCATATTCTCCTTCGACCTTCTCCTTTATTGTCCTAATTAAAAAAAAACATTTGTTGATTTAACAGTAAGTAGTTTGCATTTTGCTGGACTAAAATGAAAGTATCTGTCAATAATGCCTGAAATATAGTGATTATACATAATGATTATATGAATAATGATTATACTGGTGTTTGCTATAAGTAGCTTAATAAATTGTTTCTTTAATAATCAAACTAAAATGTAATGACGAAGGAGGAACCCATTTTTTTAAATGCTATTAAGATTTCCTCTGATGTACGAGCACTTTTGAAAAAAAAAACAAATAAAACAATTAGTGTGCTCTCTGTCTCTCTCTTCCTGTCTACTTTTATTCTCTCCATTGCGCCATGCTTCCATAATCATATTAAAGGCATATATCACCAGGATCAAAATCAGTGTGTGAGAGGCAGCAAAGGGCTGATTTACTGCTGGGTTTCCTCTGTGTCTGCTAGTTTTATGACTGGGGTCGAGGGCCATGGACACAGGGATACATTTCTGACAAGGTCTCTCTATGACTACTGGTATTCTCGCCACTTTTCATGCCTTCTCACTCTGTTTGACCTCAGTGAATTGCAAGGCCACATGTTAATGCTACTATTGACTTAAAGCTGAGTTTTAGAAGATATTGGATCCAAGGATCACCAGCTGCTACTGTGGTTAAGGGATGGCCATATTTATTCTTTAGTGGGTTGCCATAATGTTGCAACATTATTTCCAAATGTACTTGAGAGAAAACATGTAATGTACCAAAGAGTATGGGTCAACATCATGGCAATTTCAAGATCTATCAAATTTGCATTTTTACAGTACTTTTTTTATGAGTGGTGACCTGTTTTCAGCTATTGACATCACTAAATTGTTTCTGCAATATTATGTTATTTTTAGTTTCACCATTTCTTATATTATCTAATTATTCTTTTTCTACTGCACAAAGATCAAAGGACATGTATTCATTTATATACAAAATCTGTAAATGATTTGTGAAAAAGCTGGAGGAATACAGTACATATACAGTACAAATACAATACATGCAGTATAAGAGGGATAGCACACTCGTGGCTAAATAATAAATAATGAACTTGATGATAACAATCCATTCTCTAACTTGTTTAAAAACACTTTATTTGTTGATGACTGATTTATTTTAGCTCTCGGAAAAAAATTGAAAAGAATGCAGTGGAAATTGAATTGAAAGTTTTAATAAAAGTGTTTGACGTACACCAACTGCCAACACCAGTGTTTTTTAACCAGAACTTATCTTGGAAGGCTCAAATAAACCATGCAAAAACAAAAATACCCATAAAAAAGATCTTGAATCAAAACATTATCCATACTCCATATATGTATGGGGAAACATACAAAGTAAGCGGTAATCCAGTTTATATCCTACAGAAGAAAGCTATGCATATTCTATATGGATCAGATTAATAACGAGCCAATTCACATATGAGTCATTAAACTACACATCTTAAAATGTAACGATTTACTTGATTTCACTGCACCAATAATGTAAAGCACAAAATAATTGCCTTCCAAATTGTATTGAGAGGTTTTTTGAAATTAGAATGATAAAGTTTGAACATCACCTTCTGCAGGAAAACTCATGTTCAAAAAAGCGTTCAAAAGAAATATAAGAAATTTAAAATATAAAAAAGAGGTGTATCTGTAAAAGGGTCAGACTTAGAGTAACTGTGATGGGGAATTAATACTCACAATGTAAATTTAGAAAACTGCTTAAAAATCAGGTGGTAATGAAATGTACAGTGGAACTATATGATTATCACTGTTTATGTTTTTTTCTTTTTTGAATATTTATTTATTCTTTTTCTTTTTTGGTCTTTGTTTTTTTTTTTGTAAAATGTAATTAGAAAAGTGTTGACATTTATAATAAACTTTATGTAAAAAGGTAGCTGTAATAAGCTAAAACTTATTACAGCCATTTTTAACTGAAGTTTTCCCATCTAAATTAATTATTTGTTGTCATCATCATTATTATTTATTTTTTTAAGTTAATAATGACCCCAAATTTAAAAAATCCCCAAGTCCCTAAGCACAAACAGTTACAGGCTAATCATGACTACCCCATAAGGACTAATCCCTGAATCACGATCTAACCAGTGAACCGAACATTAGATCTGTGCTTGCACACACGATAGAAGCAGTGCGTAAAGAGCTTTCTATCCCTGTGATTTATTGTCTTTTTTATTCTTTCTTTCCTTCATTCATTTTTTCCTCTAACATGTTTCCATGTTTGGTAAAACCATATGAAGTTCTCCCCTGTCTTTCCTCAAAGTAAGTCAGTTTAACACACTCCATCCGTCAACCCTCAGTTAGTCCTTTAAACATCAGTCATATCATTCACAGTGTGATCACAGTGAAAAAGAAATTGTGGAAACTTAGATATAAGTGTAATGGCATGCTAAATGTATTTTGTTGAAAAGCCATAAATGTTACACGGTTCACATGTGCGTAATCTGTTTATATAGTCAAAAAGTGTAATTGTGAGTAATTTATGTGTAATGTTTGTGAGTATGGATCATATTTCATTTACAATCCGAATTATACAGACTTGATGCTATGAAACTAGCTGATGACTGACTTGCAGAAAGCTGTGTCTTCTGGCTCTGCTATAATGTTTCTCCCTTGTCCCTGCTCACATATACATGTAAGGGAGGTTAAGCTATTTATTTTTGTGTTAATTCTGCCTGACATTTACAATTACCACTGTGTTTGGTTGCAGCCAGGCCTGCTTGAATAGGGCTGTTGACTGTCAAACTTGGTTAGGTCTCCTTAGATCTCAGCACTTCTTTCATGGGGACCTTATTGTTTGTGTGTGCGGAGGAGGGAAGTGCGTGTGCGGAAATCCTTGCTCCTAAGTGTGCTCTTTATTCTATTCTATTTTAGTTCTAAACGAATGTGTAGGGGCAACTCTGGCCAAGCTAGATCTGCTTGTCAGTACAACTATAGGGGTCATTGTATACGTAAATCTACCAGTGGGCAAAATTTAGTCACTATTCCCAAGATTTCAAGGTGCTTCATGCTAAAAGAAGTACAAATGAAAGAAAAGTAGAAAAATAGAAATATTGAGGTAAAAAATAAAAGCTTAAATGTACCTTCTTCATGAAGGTCAGAATCAAGTTCGACTATAACTTGTGAGATGGAGCTATCATTGACAGATAACGCAAATAAAAGAGGTCAATTTTACCTGCCAAGAGTTATCAGTATAAATGGCCAAATGTTGTACTAAAACACATTTTTATACAATAACAACAAGAGCTGCAAAACAATTTTAATCAGTGGCATTTTATGTTTAGTGGGACATTTTTCAGTGGACCTTTTGTCAGTCATGTCAACATATGCACCTGTATGTTTGTAGTCCCAGTGAGGACCTGCAAAAGACCGGATGCTTCTCATGGCTTCAATGAGAAATGATAAAACCTTCCCTCTTCTGATGAATGTCATAAAAGGAAAACGACATTAACAAGCTAGGCAGTATCAGCTGGCTTGTCATGCTCTCTGATTCTGACTTCCTCTCCAGTTACAGCCGTTCGTGCAGTTCAGGGAAGTGGCTGCCATAATCCACTAATGACATGAACAGTTAGCTGAAGGACAGATAGACAGACAGACAGACTCTTGGGGACTGTCAGAAATGTCTGTATTGATTTGGTAACATGAAACTTTTTCCTAATGGAGGCATTATAATGTTATTATGTTATTATTGCAGGCCACTGGAAGAGCAAACCTGACATTTAGGGATAAAGAAAGACTCTTTTTGCCCCCATCTCTCTTTCTCTCTGTGTGTGTGTATATATAGACCTATATAGGTCATATAGCATTGACTCATTTTATTTTTGATTTCTATTTCAAATTCCCAAAAGATGGCTGACTTGGGATTGCCTTGGGGTTCCCACAGAAGAGCTGAAGACAGTGGCTAGGGAGAAGAAGTTCTGGACAAATTTGCTTTGACCTAGTCCCCCCATCAGTGGCACAAAATGACAAAATGAATGGATGGAATAGACATTGTGTTCTGCTTCATTTAAAGGTATTAATAAGTAATAAGGAGAAGAGTGAAACAGAAGTGTTAAGAAGCACAAATGTCAGATAAAACTGTAAAAATTAAATACTGAAAGGGGCCAAACTGGCAGATGAGTCACATACATACAGAGATGCACACACACTCGGGGCACTTTGCCTACTTTCCCCTATACCAGCGCTATGGTTATCAAGGCTCTTGTAATGATGTGATGGTCTGCTAGCACCCCAGCCACTTTAGATGGAAAATATGAAGCGATCCTCCAAAAGGTCCAGCTTGATCAAACGCACACATAAACTCTACCTCCTAGTCTCTCCCTGCCTTCTATCCAAAATGAAAGGTGGCAACATCAGGAGGAATATTTTCATTGTATTAAGAGGATTCATTTGGATACCCTGGTCCTCATCAAGCTTGTAAGCTCTAGGAACAAAATATCTAAAGGGATGATCACTTCATCCCAATGGAAAGCCCTTCCTCCTTCCTCATAAGATGGAAGAATACTGTCAGTGGTGAGGAATGTGAATCAAGGTGGACAGTGTGAGCAAAGGTCATCAACATTTGGTTGTCATTAAGACTGCACCCAGCTCTCCATGACAACATAATAACCTTTTGTTGCAGAGAAGATACAGCATATACTGTAAGTAAGATGGATGCTTAGATCCACGCTATAGGTCACTATGTAAATGTGAGGTGCTGCAACACTCTAAATGGGACAGGAAAAAATATTTGATGGTTTTATTTCTATGAGATTTAATTGTTTAAAGTCACAATATTTGGAAGGAATCTTTGAAACTAGTCATACTTTTACATAATTATAGACTTAAAGTTCTGTCTGTAGAAGGGTTGAAGTTAGACATTTTAATTTTAAGGTATTGAAAAAAAATGTGCTTAACAGGTTTCTTCTACACTAAAAAATACATATTAAATTGTATCAAAATGTATTCATATTTACATTCTTGTACTTTTAAAATTCTGCTTTAGGAGATTTCCACAATGTTACAACCAATTATGAAGTTAGGTTTCATGCAGCAAGGGATTGCTGTAGGAAAAACAATTTGCTGCACAAAACCGTGAAGTCTACATTACAGCTTGTCACTCTTCACAGTACAATTGTGATTATCTAAATAAAGCTTCTCTCAGGAAATCGGACCTGGGCTTTTATTTAACGCCAAAAATTTCAAACTTTTTCAGTCATCTCACCTCTGCAGAAGTTGGAAATGTCATCTGACAGCCTCCATCCCTATCTGAGTGAGATCAGAAAGTAGTCATCACATCCCAGACCATCTGTTTACACCAAGACAAGCCACAGAGCTCTGACTCAGGGATACCTAACACCGCCAGACAACGCAGCTGAGTCCCAGTGAAAAAAGCAGACGTTGTGGGGTGGCTGCCACAGCCTTTTAGAATTCTGATTGCACATAGTCTAAACAATACAAATGGAGAGGGGCGCTGTGGAGGCAATAGTTATGGATAAGCTGTTACAATGTTGTCTTACTGAGTCAGCTTTTCCCTTTTTTAAGGAGTATGTAATACAGTTTTATTATTATTATTATTATTATTATTATTATTATTATTATTATTATTATTGCCACCTTATCATGGTGGACAGGTATGTGTTTCTGCATGGCTGCAGGAGCTATGGTGTAATTAGCCCCAGTAGGGTCTCTCAAGGCAAATTGGTCCTTGGTGCCTCTGTGAAGGGCCAGACTAAGAGCCATTCAGAAAAAAACTCCCATGATGAAGAAGAAATGAAGGGACATAGCTACCCTGTATGGGATAGAGTTACTGGGGCCCCACCCTAGAGCCAGGTCCAGGGGGGAAGTGTTTGTGGGAGAGTGCCTGGGGCCTGAATGGTTGGGCCTTAGCCTATGAAGCCTGGCTGGGCACAACCCGAAAGCAATACATACACTGCCTGGAGAGGCCAAAGGGGTTCAATGTTTAGTGGATTAGATACCAGGAGCATGCCTGTAGACCTCCTAGGTTTCAGGCATGTCCTATCAGGAGAAGGCCCTGGAGCAGACCCAGGACATGCTGGGGAAATTTTATCTCTCAGCTGACTTGAGCCTCTGTTTTACTGTGGATGAGCTAGAGGAGGTGGCTGGGGAGAGGGAGGTCTGGGCATATCTGCTCTGACTTAGACCCCTAACCCAGATGTGCAGCAGAAAATGCATGAATGGATGAGTGGATTGTTCCTCTTCTTGTTTACATTATTATTATCATTATTATCAATATTATTATTATTGTTGTTGTTAGTTATGACACAGGTCAGAATTTTGTGTGTTGTTTTCACTCCTCCACACCTGGGCGTGGTATCGTACATTATTCATGTTGCCTATGTAAGTTCCAGGTGGAGGCTAACCATTGGTTGAAGAATGAATGAGACCGGCTTGCCCCGCCTACATCCAGCTTGTGTGTTCAGTTGCGTACGGTGTGTGATTACCTTTCTGTATAAGAGCTTGATGAGTATATATTGTAAATGTTGTAAATAGTCTCTTTTGTTGATTGATCTGGTAGCTGTAGGGTGTGTTTAGGTTAGGGAGACAGGTAAGAGGCCTGTATTTTCTTTTGGATCTTTATGATAGGTAAGTAAGTTCTGTTTCCTTTCTAGAATATTTTGTTTGTTATTTCGACTGTCCCCACCCTTGTGATTTCTACCTCAAAAATATTCTGAGTTTGAAAGTCCTGCTCTAGCAGTGGTCGTTCCTTGGGAGCAGGGGAGTAGTTTACGTGTTGCGCTCTGGTTTCCTCTAGGCCAGGGCGTAACATATCACAAACTTAAATAAAATTACAGCTTACTTGAGCATTCACAACATGTGCTGCAATCAATAATAGTGATAAGACAAGACAAGAATATTGTGCATAAAGTTGGGAAGAGGAATCAAAACTTCACAGAAGAATCATTTCAATCTGGTTTTTGTAAAGTAAAAAAACAAAATAGAAATTGCAACTGAAACTTAGATGTATTTGAGACTGCTTAATATTTTAACCACCTTTACTATGGAACAGTGACTATAAGAGTTTTAGTTTTTGGGGGGTTTGTTTTTTGTTTGTTTTTATTTTCGGTCTCAGTTTTTCCTGCTCTGTGCTTGCGAGTATCTCATGTGATATTGCTCAGGGAGTACCCAGTTTTGTATTATATTGTAGGTATTGCTGTAAAAGGGTGCGTAGAACACCCACAAGGACAGCTATGATGTTGTTAACTGTGTTCCATTCAGCTGGAAATATTGGCCAGCTGAGTGAGACTTTTATCTCTGGTAGAAAGACTCATTGCTCTTTTTATTGTAGAGTCTCACCCAATGGTGCTTAAGGAAACCCAGGAAATCAAGTTAAGTCGTGAGAATGTCACTTTCAAGAAAGATGTATGTTCCTGGACAGGATTTTCCAAGAACAATATTACTACAGCAAGGGATTTATTGTTTTTGTTTGTTTTTTTGTAGCGGTTTGTGTGTTTTCCCCTATTTTTCCACCACATCTCTCTTCCAGACACACTCCTCCATATTATCCAAATGGTGAGGTCATGTTCTCATTTTCTTGCTCAAATCAACAGCATGCTTTCACTCTGTACCGGCACATTGTCCACGTACAGTTTATGGTAATTTCCAGTAAATGTTTTACTTTGAAAAAAAGTCTTACATTAGTTGGGATATTTCTTGTTTATTGCATTTATTTCTAAATTTTCCGACACATTTATTTATTTTAATATAGCTGCTGTATGACTTCCTACAACTGGTTGCATCTGTGAATATTTGTTGGCTCAATGAAAAATGTTTGTATCAACTCTCAACTGCATTGTCTCTACTAAAAACACTTAAAATCTGTCTTTAAATGAATGAAAAGAAATAACATATTTCATGATTGATCATCACATGACTTACTGCAGACATAGCTTGTCTGAATATAAAACCTTATAATAAACTAATTTCCACTGGGTCAGCCAACAAAAACAGACATTAGCAAGCTATTGTCTCATTCTTTAGCTACATTATTCCCATATACTGGGTAAATCCCCCTTTGGTGTAATTGCATGTAAAAGCCATTATCATCTGGGTCCATGCTAATCATATTTTGAGGCTGGGCTCTGGGGTAATTGTTGAACTTTCTGTCAATGTGTGGAGATAGAAATGCAATCCTGGCACTGGCATAGCTGCAGCTGCTTCCCTTTTCTGGTCTGAACCCCTAAACCACTACAGATTGCCTTTCATTCTGCCCTACAGCAGACAATGTAGAGTTAGGTTCTTCAGATCATTTGGCGTTTTATTCTTGTTACTGTACCTTGAGAGTTGGCACCTCATTCCTTGGGATGAAAGATTGACTCCATCATGTCTCAGCCGCAGTGGAAAGAGAAAGAAAGAAAGGCCAGCAAAAGGAGAACGAAGGGAGAGAGAACAAAGGGAGTGGAGAGCGAGATGGAGAGTTTCAAGTTAACGCTGTGTATGGAGACAGCTGTCTGGGAGCAACTCACTCTTTGGAAACACTTACAGACTCATCAGTCAAAAGAGCTGCACCTGCAGCTATGCTTGTCTTTGACTGTGTGAGAGAGATGTACTCATGCACATGTGTCACTGTTAAAGTGTGTGGAGCCAAATTTGTACGTAGGATAAATTACATTTTTGGAAACACTGACTAATCTGTATTTACATTTCTGCATGCACAGTTTACATCTGTTGCACAAGTACTATTGTATACTTTAGATTTCCTTTCACTCAGACTCAACTGGCTGTTTCCAGAATGCTTTTACTGATCAAGTTATAGGCTGATATAGTAAAGGCCCATACAAACAATGAGATGTTTGACTGATAATGCCATTTCCTGACATTTGTTCAAATATTCTTTGGACTTAAATGTTAACCAGGAACTGAATGTTTTGTTCTCAGCATAATTCTTGGTAGGGTTACAAAAGCAGCAGCAACATTAATCATAAAATGCACTTAAGTGAATGTAAATGAAAACATTGTTATAAAAATTGTTTTATATTACTTTTTTTTTGTTTCGGTTAACATAAGAATACAGGTGTTACCACTGGCTGGACAGCAACTCAAATGTAAATGGTTACAAAGAATCCCTGTAGAACTTTCAATAATTTTAATATGTACATACAAAATGTGAACAAATATATTCATAACCACCAAGTCTCATGAAACATTCATCACAGGGAAAGGCGGTAATGATTCTGGCATCACATTGCTTGGGAAAATATATGGTTCCTAATTACTATGCCATCAAGCATATTTCGTCTCTCAATTTTTCATACATAATATGGGTTTGAATCACAATCAGAGGCAGGTTTGTGCTTTGTCACTTTCTCTGCTGATCCCAGAAAAATATTTAAACCAGACATTTAAGAGGAAAAAAAATCATTGGATATTCTGAGATTTATTGATATATGTCAGCACTATATTCACAGCTACAGAGGGTGATATTGTTTAATGATTTATAGGTATACTAACTCTTGCTAAATGTTTGCTTTAATGTATGTATCTAGTGACTAACCTTCCACACAGGCTCACAGTCATTATCTACATGCATATATGGTCAAGTAGTAATTGGGCGATTAATCAAGACTGAAACATAAAGTAAACTTAGCACAAAAAGTAAGGAAATTTATGTTTGGTTGATTATTTTTATGCTTCTTGGCAATAAATCTTTTACTGCTGGAAGCCCTGTGTATTTCCACTTAAATGGTGCCATGTTTGTAGAAAAATGCATTTGTGGGTTGACCAGCGGAGTTGAGTATATGGGTTGCACCTAGAAAAACTTGCCAAATCTTCTCTGTCAATGCCAAACAGTTTATTCTGCTTTTTAGTCTTGTTTTGAGTTTCTTGGTGGTGACAGTCAGGTGCCTGATTAGCAGCACTTCTCCAAGCATGCCACGTTTGATTGATCTGGATAGAGGCCGTGCATAAAGGGAATTTTGAGCTGGTGGTCCATAAAACCAAACTGCAGCATTATTTGGAGTGAACCCTAGCCCAAATTCAGTGCCAAGTTCATTGTCAGAGACAAAGTGGGGATCCCATGAAGATTCAACTTAAATTAAATTTTATTTATATAGCGCCAAATCACAACAGCAGTTGCCTCAAGGCACTTTATATTGTAAGATAAAGACCCTACAATAAGACAAGATGACACCACAAGAAAACTATTTCTACACCCTGCTAGCAGAGACTGCACACAGTTAATCTCTGGTCTCTTAGGGCTGCCAGGAATCTTGAAATGACTGCCCTTAGCAATCAGTTTTGTTTGCGCTGGTGTCAGCGGAAACAAAACTGAATGTAGAGAAATGTTATGTTGAACGATGAGTCCTGATTCTGCCTACGGTACTTGGTTCATACGGTTAAATTGTGGAGAAATCATGGAAAATGCTGCACCCATAGGGTAACAACTTTTGGCAGAAGGAGTATGATGGTGTGGAGTGGCATCTCCCTCACTGGAAAAACAAGGCTTGGCATTGGAGGCAATCTTAATGCAGAGATGAGATTTTGGAACCAGGGACTCTCCAAACCTTATCTTCAAAGATGAAACTCATTCCCTCAGAGCGGGATTTTTCAGACACTACCTCCAGAATTTGGGAGTGGAAAGGATGGAATGGCCTACCTGCAGTTCCTGCAGAACTGTTTATGCCAGAGTGACCAACACAAGCCCAATGGCTGAAGAATGGGATGCCATCTCACAGCAGAGTGTGACCAAGCTGATGACCAGCATGAGGAGGAGGTACTATGCTGTTGTAGCTATGCATGGTTCTTCTACATGCTGGGACCTACTTTTGCTAAATGAATACATTTTTAAATTGCCAATATGTCTTATTTCCTCAGATTTCAATTATCCAATCCAATAAACAACACCAAACATGAGTCAATAGCAAAATAAGCTACTTGGCATTGGCTGAGAAGATCTGGCCAGTTCTTCATGAGTGCAATCCACAAATAGGAAATAAACAGGCTTTCTAAATGTATATGATTTTTTGCCAAGAAGTTACTGCAAAGGAATAATGTAACAAATATGAATTTATTTACTTTTTGTGCTAAGTTTATTTTTTAAGATTTTAACTAAATTAAATCTATTTACATATCATAGCTTACACAAACAAAAGACAAGAATAAAATACAACTGTAAATTGTTTTACCAGTTTAACCCATGAAATTACACCAACTGTCAAATAAAACTCAAATTGGAACTTGAATTATAATTTTATGTATATATATATATATATATATATATATATATATATATATATATATATATATATATATATATATATATATATATATATATATATATATATATATATATATATTTTTGTACTGAAGTATTTGTGTTTATATTTAAACCCAAAGAAATGCCAACCACCTCATAAGGTTTGTTCCCTTCTGAGTTGGTTCCCTCTTTGACCTAGTGGAGGGAACATTGCACATACTGGCAGTGGTGTAATAAAGCATAAAAATAATATAGGGTGAATTTAAATTTCAATATAGATGCCTCAGTATTAATAATCAGAAGGCTTTAGAGTTTATGTCTTCCTACACACACACAAGAATCCCCCCAACTTGAGGGCAAGAAACCAAAACAAAATACATGGTATGAATATTTTCAGATTGGTTACATATGGTTAATGTCTGCTATATGAGTCCATTATGATTAGATGCACTGCATGCATTTATTTAGGCAGCCTCAGACATTATTTGACAGTTAAAAACTCAAACAACTGTAAGCTTTTCAATGTGCAGTAAGTCACTCAAAGAACTCCAAAGGAACTTCAACTTAAACTTCTATTTAAGTCCCCAGTGCACGGACACACACACACACACACACACACACAACCCTGAAAAACAAGGGGCAGTCACAAAAATCAAAACAATGTTGGGTACCTCTTTTTTTACTTTGTCATGCAAAGGTCAATTTGGAACCTTATAAAGGAAAATCTACATCACATGAACTTTGCAATCTGCTTCTGATAATTCAAATTAGCCAGCTCTCAATTAATACCAGAGTTGAGCTACAAACTATTGAGCAGTGCAGTCTAATTCTTTACTTTTAAAAGGATGACGACTTGATGTATGTACGTACTTGTGTGTGTGTGTGTGTGTGTGTGTGTGTGTGTGTGTGTGTGTGTGTGTGTGTGTGTGTGTGTGTGTGTGTGTGTGTGTGTGTGCGTGCATGTGCGTGTGTGTGTGCATGAATCTAAGTTTTGGTGAGGGCTCACTGGAAGTCTCTTTTTTAGACATGTTTAGATTCTGTCACCAGGGTGGGGTTGTATGAAAGTCATAATATGTTAAATCTAGTCTGCCATGGTCAGTATGCCCAACAGGATACACAAAGACCCACAAACATACTCATACATTTAAATAATAGGCTGGTCATCAAGAGGCTCCAGGAAGCTTCCACAAAAGTTACACAGTGCTGAGAGACAAAGTCTAACCAGATGACTGGAAATGAGGCTGCATGAATAGCTCTGTTTTCTAAATACTGCATTCCCATACAACAAAACCTTTCTTTAACTAATCCTAACAAAACACTGACTGGAAAATTTATAATAAAACTTCTCCAATCCCAAATCCATTAGGGGAAAGTGTAGCATATGATATGAAGACTATTAGTGATGCTACATCAAAATGAAAAAAGTCATACTGCTGCTACATTTGTAGCTGAAATTGCACTAATTTGAAAAAAAGGTTTTCATAGACTGTATGCACTCACCTCAAAAAAATAGGGATACTTCATCATTTGCTAGCTTGTAGAACCACTTTTGGACTTTATCAGTCTCTCACATAAATTTTGGCCCACTCTTATTTACAATGTTGCTTCAGTTCATTGAGGTTTGTGGGCATTCATTTGTGCAGAGCTTGTTTAAGGACCTGTCACAGTATTTCAGCATTTCAGGGCCATTGCAACAGCTTGATTCTTTGTTTTTCAGCTGTACTGTTATAGATTTGCTCCTGTGCTTTGAATTATTGTCCTGCTCCTTTACCCAATTTCACCCAAGTTTAAGCTTATCCTCTATTGGCTCTTACATTTGACTCTAGAATATTTTGGTAGACAGAGGAGTTCAAGGTCCTTTTGGCTGCAAAACAAACCCAACTACAGAATTATGCTAGATAGTTGGTATGAGGTGTTTTTGCACTGGGGTCCACTGTGGTGCAGTGGCTAACACTGTTCCCTCACAGAAATATGGTCATGGATGCAAATCTAGTCTTGGACCATTCTGCATGGAATTTCCATGTTCTCTCCTTGTTTGTATGGGTTCTCTTCAGGTAGTCTGGCTTTTTTCCAAAATCTAAAAACATGCATGGGTGTCACCATCTGGGAGGCAGATCGTCAGGAGAAGAAGGACTTGGACCCAAAAGCAAGCACGGACGATAGCGTAGCTGTGAGAAAGTTTATTAATAATGAAAAGCAAAATACAAACCAAAGCAGAGCATCGCTGGGGACTACGCTAACAAAAACCTAAACTGGGAACAGCTACAAAATAATAATGAAAGGAACAAAAACCTGCAACGAGAAACCTGAAACCCTGAGACGTGGAACTTGGAACATGGAAAAACACACGGCAGAAATACAGGGAAACAAACCAGCAACTAACAGAGGGAAACACAAGGCTTATATACACAGAGGGATAACGAGGGAATGAGACACAGAAGGAGAACACAGCTGGGAGTAATCAGACATGACAAGACCAAGGGGAAGCAAAGTCAATACATTGACATAGGACATAGACTTTCAAAGTAAAACAGGAAACATAACAAACGCTGACTTGACGAGGTGAGACAGCAACCATGGAACACAGAAACCAAAAGACTAGAAAAGATAAACAATGACAAAATCAAAGTTCAGTAGTAATACAGAAACAAAACACTGGGTCACAGACCCAGGACCGTGACAGTGGGTTAGGTTAACTGTTGATTCTACACTTGTAAATTTAGGAGTGTCAGCCTTGCGACCAACTGATAGCCTATTCAGGGTGCACCCTGCCTCTTGTCATGTGGATATGGCATAGTCACAAAATTACACATGACCTGTAATACACACTTTAAAAAAACATGGACTTTGTCAGTAACCATGCTACTGAAGCACTCCACAAAATTGTTTGGTGTTAACATTTACAAGAAGCTCTATAGGAAAGCAAGACATATGTTGCTGAACTTTCTGTTTCGAATTGTCCCCCTGGCTGGCTGAAGAAATATAGTGCTGGATTACAGGAGTGTACAGGCCCAGTGTTAATGTTTAATGTGTGCCTCAGGGCTCAGTATGCTTATTACAGAATGGTCAAAGCAACTGCTGCATTTCAAAAGGACTGGTGTGTGGATAGAGCTGTTTATACTGTACTGCAAAATCTAAACTGTATAGCCATTACAGAACGTCTGTGGCTGATGCAACTGGCATGATGTCTGCTTCTCTAATGTGTGAAGAGTTGGCTTGCTGGATTTTCTTCGGGTATTTTCTGATTCATTATCGATGTTTTAAGGTTGCTGGTTGCGCATATGAAGTTGCAGTTGTTGTGCACATGAAGAACTTGGTGGCAAATGCATGAAGTCACTGAGAAAGGGAACAGTGAACTGAGTTTACAATCATTTACACTTATTGTACAAAAAGATATTAGAGATATTTAAATATATTTATTACACCAAACAAAATGACATTATTAAAACATAAAAACGGTGTTAATGAATTAATCCAGCAAAGGTTTGTATGGAGAAAAGATAAATATAAAATATAGTTAAAGCACTGATTTTGACAGACAATAACAAATATCAACTTTGTTATAAACAAAGTATAGTGAAAACAGCATTTAGCATCTGCTTTAGGCTTCCAACACTTTGACTGACAGACAGGGTCTTATTTTTAGTGGGCCTGGGGGCATATCCCTCACACCTTTCAAAATCAAAAAAATCTAAATCACATCATCATCAATCATCAGTTCTTACCATCTGCACTTACTCACCATCATATAATGTTTATCGCTGTGATATACAGGCGTCTGAATACTTTTACAGAAAGACAAGCAGGGAACATCTTTTTGCTGAATGAGTCATTTTACTCTGGATACTTTGAGGACAGTTTGTCAGTAATACAGCTTATGTGATGTGAGTTTTATTGGTACTACTGCTAAATAAATGGTCCTAAAAATGCCTCCATCTGTTATTATCCTCATCATAGTAAATAGTAAATATTCAGAAGATCGTTAAGGTCAGCTACCATTTGTCCCCAGGGAAGTAACGTGCTCCGTTGATCCTGATTTTGTTGAAATGCAAACATTATCTAGTACAAAATAAGACAGTACTTTAAAACAGTAAAGGGCTTACTACATATATATATATATATATATATATATATATATATATATATATATATATATATATATATATATAGTGGTGCATGCAGTGTATAACTAGTTTTAATTTTGGCCGAAATTGGGCTTGGTTTCATTTGTTAAAATTCGTGAATATTCATTTTTAAGAAACCTCATAGTAGAGAATTATGTGGTGTGTTAGGTATTCCCCTCATATGGAAGAGCAAAGCTTGAGTGGAACAATATTGATGATGTTTGTTTGAATAAAATTCTAAACATGAACAAAACTGAAAACATGTCATGCACTCAGTTGCCTGTTTAGTGTGAGCTGTCATTAGGTGATTTGACATTGTTTCTAAATATGTCAGGCTTGGCTCTTGTTTGTTATAGAGTAAATCCAACCGATTCTTACCCTGACCATATTAATGACTGCCATATGATTAATAGAGGCAATAAATGATGGACCACCATGACTGAGAGGCTGAAACTGGATAGAAGTTATATTAAACACTTTTATCAAGATTTTTTGATTATTTTTGTTAACAAGTAACAATGACAGTGGAGTTCTGTATTTTACCAGAAGTAGGAAAAAAGACCAATTTCTTTTCTTTTCTTTTCTTTTCTTTTCTTTTCTTTTCTTTTCTTTTTCAGTGACTCTGCTCCACAAAATACAACATAATATAAACTGTGGCTTTTAAACTGTGGAACACTTGAATTTAACATTGATTGTTACCCACTACTAACAAACTACAAATTCATTTGTTTTCTGACATGAATCAGTATCTTCATATATTATGGGAATGTTGTTTAGGAATATATATGTACTGTGTGTACACAAATTCATTTTACATGAATCAGTATCTTCATATATTATGTGTGTTTATACACACACACGTATGTGTTCTTTCAAGGCAAAAACTCAAGTCAAGTAACTGGCTTGTTTGACTTATGAAAGTTCAAAGACACTGTGGCAGGAACAAAGTGAACCAGGGGAGCAGAAACACAGGTGAATAATTTGCTGATTGGACACAGGTGGAACACAAAACCAAGTCCAGATGTAAAAAAATAATACAAACAACACAAATAAAACACAAAGCTAAGCATAATTTTAGAACCATGACAGAGAGGTTGAATCAAAGTTGGAGGTAAGTCAACGCATCCATCAGTCTTTGTTTTAAGCGCACCTCTGGGAATAGCTTCATGAGTGGGTCTTTGCTTTGTTTTTCCCCTAGCTTGGTGAACAGAGTAATTTAGATGTAACTCAGGCACGCATTGAAAAGAAATGAAGTTGAGGGTGAGACACCCAAAATCTTCACCCATGATTATTAAAATCACTATTAAAAACATTTTAAACATCCCCCATATGTAAAGTTTGCTGTTTCCGTGCTCATGGGGAAGATAAACATAGGCAAAGAGAGTGAGTAACTGAGTGAGTGAGATGGCGTGTTCATAAGGTACTGGGCTTTGCATCTAAAAATATAATGGCAGATGGATGAAGCTAATTGGCTCCTTAAAAATCTAAGAGGAATGAAATGATGGAAAGGACACATGGTCCTGTCAGCACACAATGTGTTTAATCCCCTCTGCCAGATAAACAAACACGCACACAAGATTAAAACTGCACTCTGATAATGTACAGGAGGAATGGACGTCAAGCTAATCCATGAAGATTGGCTTTTATCTAAATCCACAACTTCCCCTATCTGTTCTCTGGAGTATTAATGTCTACAGGTTCTCTCTGTGTAAAAGTTCAGCCTGACAAAACACACGCACACAAAGTATCTACAACACAAAAATCTGTGTTGTAGATGCTTCTCTGAAATTTTTGAGTGTGTGCTTTTAATATCTGTACCCCAGATGTCTTTAAATAAATTGCAAGGTTCAGCATTTTCCTTTTTAATTAAAAAAAAAAATATAATATAATTATACATTTTATGTTGATATACTTTGGAGGTACCAGTCATTTGACAGTATGTCCAATACTCATTATTTCTGACTTTAGAGTAACCGTACAATTTTATTCAGTTCAACAACGTCATAATATTTTGTAAGAAAAATAAATGGATGGATATTGACTGTAGATAGTTAGGATGGGCTCCTGACCCACCATGAACCTGAACTGGACAAGTGGAAAAAGATGGAGGAATGGATGGATGGCTGGTTGGCAACTTAATAGCCATTTCCAAAGATCAACAGCCACTGTGTTTGTTTTGTATCTGCCAAGTAAGACGAAACCGTCTCAGAACACCACACTGAGTATCCAAAATATCTCAGCATGAGATGGAGACGGAGATATACATAAAATTTTAATACCCTCATTTTATAAATTGGTTTCTTGGGGCACAGAAAGCTTTAACTAACTGCGCCAAATACCTCCTTCCTCCCATCCCCTGCATGTCTATGATGATAAAGCTGCAAACATAGACATAACTCTCTTGCAAAACACTTCTAGGATTTCTACATGTTTCCCACATGCCCTTTGACATCACTCTTCAGATCCAGAACACCCCTTCACTAAATCACTATTAACCTAGGGTACAGGCCTGGTTCATGGGATTGTGAAGCAATGCATGGCCCTGCTGACCTTTCAATGCTCCACCGTCCTGTGTATCGGTAAATCAGTCTACTGATGCTTTCCCAAGGCTGCTCTGACTCTGAAGGTCAGGGACAAGGAGGATGTGACCTGAGGAGTCATAGGTCTTAGGAAATCTAGTTTAGGGACCTGGCTCCCACTGAGAGAGAGCGACCAAGAGCCAGCAGGGAAAATGAATGATGGAGGTCTAATAGAAAAAAAATGTACAGCCAGGAGACGTTGTTTTTGCAAGTTCATTCCTCTATTCAGCACTCATCTCATTGTTGTTTTTTGGTATGAAAAGGAGATGCAGGCTCATATACTGGGTTAAAAGTATGGTTCAAAGAACTTTTTCACCCCAACTTTAAAACCGAAAAGCAATGTCATAATATCTGTTATGATTTATTTACATTTTGGTGCTCAGAAAATAATGATAATAATGATAATAATTTAAAAAAAAATACTTGCAACTTGTCTGAAACCAGTCCATTTCAAATCCCTCTAACATATGTGAATTATAGATATCTGGAGATATCCAAACTTTAATAAAAAGCTGACTACAGGAAACTTTTTTACATGTTCAGGATCTATTAATTTTACACACACCTGGTGTTATTCAGGCTGAGCTCTTCAACTAAAACTTTAATACCCTGTGATCGAATCTCCCGGCTTGCATGAATGGATTATTATTGGAAAATTCCTACTGACTTAAGATACTGCCCTCACAGATTGAATAGCTTACCAACAACTCAAGAAACATTGAAAGGAATCAAATGGGTCTTTAACATGCACAGTCATTTCTGCTAATGCAAAAGAAAAAAAAGTCCACACAGTAAACACCATTTAAAAACAAGTTGCTGCAATATTTTTAATGTAAAGATAGTAAAGGGGTCCTGCTTTATTCAGTCATTCTGTGAGATTTGGAATAAGCCTTGAGTTAACTTAAGTCTTATCTGGGTTTCAGGCACTTTTAATACAGCCCTTAATACAAAGAAGAGTTGTTTAAGGCTGATATAACTGGTGCAGCTCTAGGTGATATTTTTAGTAAGCATATAGAAGTACATTTACATGGATTGCCAAAAAGTTTAGATGTCTGCTCCTAATCTGGCTTTTTTGAGTAGTCACAGTTTTACAATATCAGCATTCCCATTCGAGTGACCTAAAATGACAAATCAATCAATGAATAAACACTTTCTGATCAATCATTACAATATTTGCTATTAACATTTTTTACCATAACCTTCTGCATTAAGCATCACCATGCAAGGAACAGACTCACAGAGCTGCTGTTATAAAAATAGATGATAGTTTTGTTTCAGGTTTACTACTCAGTAGTAGTAAACATTTTATTCGGCTTATATGTGCAATGTTACACAACCTACAGCACTCCAGTAGCTCTATGGGAATCTGTGAAATTTTGGGTTGTATTGCAGATACAGAGTCAGTTCTTATGCTCCGTTCCATTCATCTATGCACATTTCTGTGTGATCATAGCAATAGAAATAGCAAAAAAAGGGATTGCATTGCAGTAGATTTAAAAAAAGAATTTGATGGTACAGGTGTAGATGATAAACTAGTAACTTAGTAATTAGATAGCCTTGGTTGTATGAAAGCAATCTCGGACTGAAAATAGACTGAAAATAGAACAGAGACATGGACAGACATGCACATACACACACACACACACAACACAACACAACACACAGCCCATAGCGAGCCACTTCTGGCCCAGAAGTGAGGTGAAAATAGTATTTTCTTCTCATCTGAGGCTTCATTGAAGGTTAGCCAAGTGAGAAAGAGCTTCCATCATAGCTCAGTCTCATAGCTATGTGTCTCTCAGAAAGGTTGAATATTGACTCCTCTACCTCTTTGTTTTACTGGGGAGTTTTTGATGGCGTGCAGTGGGAGATCCTTGTTGTTTGAACTACTGTTTATTCAGCTTGTGTGAGCAGCGTTAGTCTAGTGCGGTAATTAAATATATTTCACAGAGTTGTACATTGCCTCAAGGCTGGCAGTTTCTGAAAAGAGAATGGTAGATCGCTTTCTTTGTATTTTTTCACAACTATACATTCTAAAAAATCATACTGTTCAGTAGAAATATAGATTTCAGTAAAGGAAGTAGTTAATGATTAATAATAGCACTCAAATAATGTGTCTGTATTATTTTAATTCTCCTACAAAAGCTATTTATATCCATAAATACTGAGCAGATAAGTTGTAAAAGAAGGCAAACAAACTGTTGGCCTATGAGCAATGTGGAATGTACTATACCTGAAAAGATAACTTCAGTGCACAACAAAGTAGAATAAATTAGATTCTTCAGTAAGTATTTCTTTTAACAAAACATGTTTCTGAGACACCTTTTGTCCTGAGCCTTTGTTCCATTTCTTCTTCATCACTGTATCAGTTCTACAGTCAGTAGAGCAATATCTCCAAACAGACAGCTCAAATGAGTGATCCCATCAATATCTGTGTTCCCTCATCAGCAGTTTTATAGCGGCTTTCCTTGGCAGTGTGTGGATGAATGTGTGTATCTCTGAGTGTCTGCACAACAGATGGCCTCTGTGGGGAGCAAGGTGTGTATGTGCCCATCTCCTGTCATCCCCCCAGGACCTATAAAGCATGTAGAACAAACAGGCTAATTAGTGCTCTACACACGCACATACACACACACACACACACACACACAAACAGTCATGCTCATTGATGCACTACATTCATAGTAATTACTGTAACATGTTCTAATATGTAAAAACTATATACGCTCACTGACCATTTCATTAGTTAAGCCTTGTCAGTACTGAGTTGGACAACTTTTGCCTTCAGAATTGCCGAAGTCTTCATGTTTTAGATACAGCAAGACTCGATCTACGATCAGAACTTCACTGCAGAAATCAGAGCAGGCAACATTTTTCCAGTCTTAATATGTCCACTTTTGGTGAGCCTGTGTGAACTGAAGCCTCAGTTTCCTCTTCTGAGCTGACAGGAGTCACAAACCTTGTTTGTAATGAGTGGTTATTTGAGTTACTGGTGCCTTTCTATCGGCTCAAAGCAGTCTTGTCATTTTCCTTTGACCTCTGACATCAACAGGGCATTTTCACCCAGAGAACTGCTGCTCACTGAATATTTTCTCCTCTTCAGACCATTCTGTCTGAGCCCAAGAGATGGCTGTGTGGGGAAATCCCAGTAGATCAGCAGTTTCTGAAATACTCAGACCAGCCTGTCTGGCACCAACAACCATGACATGTTCACAGCCACAAATCACATTTCTTCCCAATTCTGATGCTTGGTTTGAACACACATATTCCTTTTGAGATTCCAAAAGTGTAGCTTTAGTGTAAGGCAAGAAGTGTCACCTAGCAAGCATGACCAACATTAAAGACATAATATGACCTATTATTTCAACAAAGGTAGTTTAATATTTTTGTTTATGCATACCCTATATGTACTTTTGCAAAAATGTGACTGGGGTTGTAATTAAAACAAAACTAAACTGTCCAGTTAGTCAAATTACAGCAAACACAAACATCTTAGATAATTAGAGCAACAGAAGAGATTTCAGTATAGCTTTATAAACAAGTGAAAAAATAAAGATAGGATAACAATAAAGTGCAAACACACACATGCAGCACTCTTGTGTAACCACAATACATTTGCTATAAATAACAATGATCGGTGAGGCATTAGACATAATGTAAGATACCATAGTCATCGTGTCTGTTTTCTCCTTTTGTTGTGACAAATGCTTGGGCCAACAGCTATGATCCATCGGATATATGGGAGGCTCATAGGCGCTGTGCTTATTCAAGCACAACCTGAATTATTCAAACATGTCAGGGTGAGACACCAAGGCTGGGCTGCTGAAAAATAAGAGACGCTGGTCAATGTGTGTTTGTTGTTGATTGTATGTCAGCGCATATGTCAGCATTTGTGTGGCTGGCCTAAATTTAATCCCATCCACATCAACAGGACAAAACAAGCACATTTCTAGATTTCACTTTGGTGAAGGAAAGGGTAAGCATGGGGATATACACAGCTTTTAATGTATAAACTGTTAAAGAGTTATGAGGGTTATAGCCTCATGAAAGAAATGTTTTTGTGGATATGCAAGTTCAACAAAAGACATGTTATATGTTTACATGTGCATGTGTGTGTGTTTAGCCATCCCTTAAACTCCCTTTTGTTAAGCCCCTATCATGAACCTCCAGTCGTCAGATAGGAGCTAATCTCTGTGGTGTTGGTCGCTACCTCTGTTTTTGTCTGACTTTTCTGTCGTGTAGTGACCATATGATTGTGAACATGCAAGGCTGCATGTGTGTGTTTTCCACAGGGCGAGGCTGAGATGAATGTGTTTGTCAGTGATGGATTTCTTAAATCTGAGAAACACTGGTGTCCTTGAACTTCAAGGTCTGCCATATGCTGCCCGGGACAGGACCAGGGGAAATTGTGTGTAAAAATGAGTGTGTGTCTGTGTGTGTACATGTAGTAGCAGCAGTAGCAGTAAACTGGGTAATACCTTAGGCAGTTCTCACAGTATAGCATCATTTCTGGTAGGTGCCATGTGCTTTGGAGGCGTCATCAGGTCATACAGCAAAACATTTAATGTAGAACTAATGTAGGTATAAATTCAGGGATTTGTAATTGGCACATTTTTAAGTAGATTTTGCATTTAAATCATAAACCATCAATTCAAGCATTGCCTATTTTACTGTTCTATACTTTTATCTTCTGTCCTTTAGTTTAAGTGCTTTACAGTCTGGGACTGCTTCGAATCTGTTTTTAATAATAGCTTTCTTGTCAGCTGGACTAAACCAAAAATGAATGGACCTAACTAAGACATCGTTAGTGGCTCTTGTTTCTCCCTAGCATGCTCTGTCTGATGTGTTTACAGTTTCTACCTTCACACTAAGTAAAAAAAAAGAGGAAACTGGCTCTTTCCTTGCAAAACCTCTCTCCAACCAAGTCTTTGATTATGACAAGGAAGAAAGGACCTTTAGAGAGGCACCCATATCCAGGGTCAGCACTTTCCTCAGGAGATGGATGATAATGTAACTTATCATCCAAACTCTATATAGGCTTGAAAAGAGCCATAAAGGCAGACACAGCATATACAAAGGTTTATGTATGTATTTAGAGTAGAGCACAAGTAGGGTTATTTTCATCAAACTTATCCTAGTAAAGGTTTATTCCTATGGAGAAGAAACTATTAAATCAGAAGATCATGTATATATATATCTATCTATATATATATATATATATATATATATATATATATATATACATATTTATCTAAGTTTAACAGAATAGCTTTTCAGTGTGTGTCTTTGTGTGTGCAAGACTGTGTGTCTATGTGGATAACACACAGGCTACTTGCCAAGAGGTTGAGTGTAAGGCAGGGAGTATAGTAACAGCAGGCTTTTTTCTCCCAAGTTTGTTTATGTGGAACATAATTCAATTACTTGTCCTCTCCTCTTTCAAGTCTTGAGTAATTGCACTGAACATGTAAGCGAGTCTGTCTTTGTCTGTGTATGTCTACGGACATGAATTACTAACAGAATGTATGAGTTAATGGAGCGCGGCCAGTAAACACAGTGTTAAATATGTCCACAAGCTGCAAGCTGCTAAATAAAATGATGACATTGTCTCTTGAGCTTTGGCTTGCCTCTTTTACTTATTACTAATTCCCTAAACATGTATTTGTTTGATAATTATTCATTTCAAAATTTAAATCCAGTTTGTGAACATGGTTTCACATGTGTTTGTGATGCTATATTTTACCATTTTAAGAGGACGAATTATCTTAAAATTTTATTTGCTTACTGTATGATTATAATTTATCTACATCATATTTACTGTTTTACTTTTTTTTTTTTATTTTTTCTTCCTTTATTTAAATATTCCACTCCCGAACCCTCTTAGTACTAAGGGGAGTTTTATGTAAAGTAAATATAGTCTGCTGTCACCACAGGCCTGGCCATATTCTTCTCTTCTTTAATCTTTTGGACGATCCCATTATCACAATTTCAAACTTATTATGAGCATTTCTCATTCAGCCTGAAATAATTGCTCGGAAGAGTTATGATTACAGTAATTCCAAAGGGTATTTGAATGCAAATGACAGCTATGAATTTAAAATCGCTGTATGTGCAAAGACACATTAGAAAATACAACAGAAATCTCTATCTTGTTAATGGTGATAGGAGTCAGAATCACTGATGGAAGAGATGAACTTGAATGGGGCTTTGCTAATTAAATAGCCACATTATATTCCCTCTCTGTGGTGTTCTCTCTGCTTTTCTGTCGCCACCCATCTCTCTCGCTTTCTCAGAAACACACACACACACACACACACACACTGGTACAAAGCCGTGTGTGCAGCAGAGCAGGAGGTCTCAGAGGCCTAATCTTGGAGCTAGCAAGGTACAGCCATAAAACTGACAGGCCAACTAATTACCCCAAAAATTACAACATCTTAATGTTTGCGCTCACAGCAATGTTCACTAGGACTGTGTAGGTGTGTGAGTGTGTGTTTGTGTGTGTGCATGCTTGACTATTTTCTTGTTTTTTGGTGTGTGTGTGTGTGTGCTTGTGTTAGAAAGTGTTTATTATGCAGACAGCTGGAGGTGGTCCCCTGCATGTAGAATAGAGAGGACAGATGTGTGGTGCAGCTCTTTGTTCTTGTACTGCAGTGCTTACCCTTCTCACACAATGAAAAGCAAGAGTTGAGTTCAGAACTCACCAAAGTTTTAAAAACAAATCTCTACTCAAATTTGCAGAATACCTATTTCAAAACCTTGAAAATATCATCATAAAAGGTCAAAAAGCTGCTCTGTATTCCTCTGAGTTTGCTTCCTACGCTTCCTCCCTTTCCTTTGGTGTCTGTTGCATGTTGCGATCCCTGTGTAATCCTTTGGTTCTGTCCTTGCCTGATGCCCTGTAATGTTCACATCTGTTCCTGATCTTGCTTTTCTGTGATCAGCTGAGTGAAATCCAAACCTTCTTCAATTGACTCTTCTGATGAGACAAACAGGCTATCTTTACACATTTAAACCAAACACAGAAACTTAACAAATATGTTCTGCACCTCATATAGAAAGATAAAGGAAAGAAGAAAGAAAGAAAACAAATCACAGAAGCCACCCGCTTTTTCCATCACTGTCGGCTATAAGCCGGAGGTGAAAGTAATCCTTAGGTTTCTATGACAGTAGATAAGCAACGTGATAAGAACTGTGCAAATACCATCATCGATTCACATGTCGGCTATGGCTTTAATACCCTGTCGGAAAGCAGACACGGGATTACAAAAGGGACAAAAAAGGATTTACCCCGATCTCATTCTGCTCCTGACACAATACCACAATAACATGACAAGCGACAATATTACCAGAGGTATGGTTGTAATGATTACAGCATTGACATATCTCTGCTGTAAAAGTCACCATTGTAACTTAGGACAGATTTACAGAAAGGTAGTGACAGCCTTACAAACAATCAAGCAAACACATACCAGCTTGGTACTCTGCTCCAACTCCAGATAGAAGTTCTCTTTTAACCTGTGTCTGCTTAACTGTGCCTTTAATCATTTTAAAAAAAAACATAGTGGGATGGAGGAAGAGCTTTCCATTCCACCTTCCTACATAATTGGACAAACTAATGGAGCACACACACATGCGCATAGAAAATAAGCGGCAGGTGTGAGTCACACTGTTTTGCTAATGCCTCAAGGTCATTAACTCTGTGCCTGATTAGTTAGGTGAAAAAAAGCAAAGCAAGGGATAGTTCATCCAGATATATGAATAGTGCATGAGAGTAATGGAACAAAAGGTTTCAGGGCAAGCTTATTTTGAAAGTCCAATTCATTTTCAAGTATTCATTTCTTCTTTAAAGTACTGCACACAAAGAAAAAACTTTTTTCTCACTGTCAAGAAAATCTGACTCTAGTCATTTTGGAAGAAGAGATGAGAGAAGAGAATGGAGATAGAACCACTGATGAATGGAGATTGGCAAGAGATAGGGAAGAAGATGGAGAGAGGGAAGAAGGGTGGACATCTGGGTCACAGTGATGGAATGGTAGATTGATTTGGAACGAGTTTGAGGAGTTGGTACAGGTCAAAGTCACCATCTATATTACTGTCCCAGACTATTCATCTCATCTACTGTTAGCCTGTCTGTTCATTGGAGAAAAGACGAGAAGAGAGGAGAAGGGAAGATAAAAGAAATGATTTACAATTACAAGTGGAGAGCAGAGAAGAGGGCTGACAGAGGTGAGGTCTGTAGAAAGCTGTAGGCAACTGATAGTTTGTTTTGTTTTCCTTTTTTTCCAATCCAGAAGACACTCTTTCCTCTTAAAATCAACCTTAAAGTGTAATTATTTTTATTTGATATTTATTAATTATATTTCATACTATCTGTCTTTAAAATGCTATTTTGCGGTTAGGATTTTAATGTGTTTTCCTGGAAAATGTTGAGAAATGGGTGTACACTAACTTTTACATTCAAAATGGTATGCCGGCTCCAGCCTATGGAGCTATCAATACATAGTACAGTGGGCTTCTTGGGAGGGTAGCAGTGTCCAGATTGTCATTTAAACACATTAATTTATTAATATTAATATATGATCAGTAAAATATTATCCTTTATATTAACGATATCTATATCCATACTCCGAATATGGGCAAACTCCTTGCTTGAATCACATGTGACCATATGTATCTTCTCACCTTCCCTCGGCCACTGAAAGATGTTTGTATGAGTTAGTCTGGATTGTGGATGTGTGTAATAAGTTAGCGTGGGAGCAGATGGTCAGATGGCAAGCTGAAAATGAGAGAAAGCAGGTGTGTGACAGCATGTTTTTCCTGTCATCATCTTTCCCTGGTCATAAGAGGTGCCAAGAGAGGTTGAGGAATAAGAAAAAGATATATCACACTTTCTTTGTCAGTGGTAAAAGTCACAAGACTTTCACCAAGCAAACTTGGGTGACTCCTGAGTGGCACCGTTACTTTCCCTCGTTTTTTAGCTATTGAACTTTTTTCTTTTTTACTTTTTTTCCAAAAAGTACTTGTGAGGTAAGGTTTAGAAAAATGGGAAACCCAGTCGTAAATGTAATCACATTAGTCTTTGTTCATTATTTGGATTGCTATAATAACCAGTCCTACATCACCTAATAAATGTTTCGTTGGCTGAAAAGGGGTGGCAATAGGAAAGCAAGAAAATCAATGGCAAGTACACCTCAAAATGTAATTGAAAGTGCACTTTACCTGAATGGGAATCAATTTTCCCAGACAAGACCGACATTTAGTCCATACGGCCATAATTTACAGCAGATCTAATCAATACTTTCATCTTAACAGTGGATCATTTTTGATGTAACAAATGAACTTTTATTTCTTATCTTTCCTCAACATTTTTTTTGTGGTTGTTTCCCTAAAACAGATAAATGAGTAGAGACAGCCATCAGTTTAACAGTTCACGACTTCAATCCTACAGCTGGATCCTTCTTTAGTTGGTTAGTTGCTTTGTGACTATTTTCTAAGGACATAGGCAGACATTTTCCTTGGTGCAGATAAAAGGTCAAAAGGTGTAAATGCTGGACTGTTACTCAAGCAGTCAACAGACAGCAACACTTTTAAGTGGATTCCAACAGAGTCCAGTGGATTCCTTACAACTATGTTATGTACTGTTTACGGCTTCTCAGATATTTTTTGAAGTGCAGAAAAAATGTTAGCTGGTAGAAAAATATTAAAAACTACAATATTATTCCAAAATATAAGCCTCGTCATCTCTTTGTTTCAGAATAAAACATACCTTAAGTGACAGAAGTAAAAGTTTCAGGGTGTGGAGTGAAATAAGTAGCATGAAAACAGTCTCAGCAGAGACAGCAGGGTATGTTGTTGGATACTTGTTTCTAGGAAAGGTAAGTTAATTGAATTAAACATGCTAAAGCGCAACATCAAATTTCTCTGCATGGATTTTACATTACATTACATTTACATTACATTACATTAATGTGTCATTATAATAACCACCTGACAGATGCTGGAAATCTTCACAGAACGATTTGACTCACTTCTGCAACACGCTAATTTAAAGTGGGGAACAGGAGTGTTGATGGATTACAAAGCTGTGGCTTTTGTTTCCATTTGTGTTTAATGTTAAGAACAGAAGGTAATTAAATTATTCAATATGAACCCCTCTTAACATTATGAAAGCTTTTTTAGTTTTTGAAATTGTTTTTCTTCTTGGTTGTTCTGATGCTTGATTAGGTTGCAGCTCTAAAAAGTTCTGAGTTTGGTTGCCGTGATAGCCCTCTGAGGTGCATTTCTCCACACTGATTGGATGAAAAAGAAACTAAAAATATATATAAAAGATATATGAAAAATAAAATATATATAAAAGAAACTAAAAATATGATGACAACTTGATAATTATTTTAGCATACACGGGGAATTGATTGCATACCAACACATCAGATGCACACAAACATGGGTCCATTTGGAACTTTTCCCAGTCACTCAGTGGATTAATGGCTTTTGGCTTACATTTGCTGTTGCATGTATGTGCGTTTCGTTAGTCCTGCCTATTTCCATATGGCTGTGTATGTGTGCAAAATACAACCTACTCTCTCTATGTGATGTATGGATTGAGGATGATAATCCCAGGTTATGAATGAAGAGCACAGAGCGTAATTTATTGTGTTTTCTTTGTGCACCCCAAGTACATTTTCTCTGCAGCACGATATAAACCAGACAGATGACAGAGTGTCCCCCTCAGTCTTGCTTCCTCTCTCCAGCTGAGATCCTTTTCCCTCTTACTTCTCACTCTAGTCTCTTCACGAAAGACTGTTTGTCATAGACATTTGGGATAATGCATCATGTTGTACTGGAACGACAGAGGATTTAACATTGGAGGTTTGAAATAGCTGACATACTGAAAGCATTATCTTTGCAGATATTTTTCATAAATGTCTCACACATGTCTTTTACAATAGATTGAACAGATATATCCAGTTTGTATGCAGGTCATAGAGTCATGTTGGTAACGACCTTTGGGAGTGTGATCACTGCATGCATTTGATTGAGAGGTAGACAGTGGAACTGAGCGTAGCTCACTTACAGATCAAACCTAAGCTTCTATTGTGTTGTCACTTTTCTATGTGACCTTTTCCACAAGATTCTCTAAAGGAAACAACTATGTCCTTATTGTAGATGTAATATTATATAAGTGGTATCACTTATAATAATTGAGTGACTGACTATAAAAATATGTAGAAAAGCAACATATAATAAAATACACCAAAAAAACATATTTTCCAAAAAAAAGAGAACTGAATATAACATAAAACATCTTTCACTATCGAGGGATAAATTGTGAAATAACTGCTGGATTTATGCAATGCCTAAGTAGTCCCACAATGACAGGCTGGTCATTCTCACCATAGTTTAAAAAACGGTCTTTTTGATAAATATGCATAGTAAGATATTGTACACTTGTGTACAAGTACGTCACTTACAGTAGATTTGCTTGTTTTAACCTTAAAATCATTTTAACCTTCATTTAATTATCATTTAGAATTGCTCCTGAAAAAAAGGTCTACTCAAAAATAAAAAGAAGGAAAAGAAGTTTTTTTTAAATATTTTTGTCTGGTAACTGCCATAAGTTAACCATCGGTAACCATAGCATTCAAAAACGGGTCTTCCTTTGACACACCCAAAATATGACAATCCAGTGTCTTTAGATGGCAATCCTTGTATGACTTTTAAGTGTTATACATTTGGGGTAAAATAATATTGAAAAAATTGCAATTGTATCACAGGTGGCTGGCGGTCTATAGATTATATCCCATGCTTAATATAAGGCTGATATTTCAGATCAACGTCAAGTCTGTGCTTTTATTTTTCCACACGTGTTACTAGGCTACATTGTTGAAAGCTGTGGAAAAGGCTGCACCTGCCGTGGGCTTGTGAGCCTCATGAACACATTTGGCTCTCTTTGACTTAAATTGATTTGGCGTGACATCTGGATGCAATATGAGCTTCCAAACATATGCTAGTCAATACGGTTGGATAGTCATGCTTGGGCAAGCACGCACAAACGCATATAATGGCACTATTAAAATTTGCACGGCTAACACGGTATCTCTCTATATCTACGCATATATTGGTGTTACCTATGTTGTAGAAGACATTACAACTGCCACGCGATAACTGCCATTATTTCTTATTATTTATATTTGTGTTTTATTGTATTTATGAAATCATGATTTCATGATATTTTATACAACTTTTGCCATCTTCTCTAACTCCGAGATGACATCACTTTACCAGAAATCCACAGACTGGAATAAATCTAAAGTCAAACTGGTTCTCACAAAGAAAGAACAGCAATCACACACGCATACACACACTTGTGCCATTCAATCCTTGCTGTCCTGTTTTAATTTATGGTGAACGAGGCAGCTTCAGACATTGGTTCCAATTCACCGTCCCCCGCCTCACTATTCAACTCAGACCAGTGTCTCATCATCCATCAGTGGGGGCTGGAGCTGAAGACGACACCCAACTGGGGCATAGCATGACACCGCGGCTGTGTTTCCTATCAAGCACACCTCTGACGTCTTTTTGTATCACCACTACATTTCCGTGCCTCTTTGCTTTGCTCTTATGCTTGCTCTGTTGCGTCTCTTTGTCATTTGGTCCCACTTTATTTTGAGATTTCCCTTATGTTAACATATGTCTCATTCTTTCTTGTGCATGTAACCCCAGCCAGTCTGGTTAACATGACAAACATAACAGAGCACATTTTAGCACACAGGCATGTTGTAAAGATGTGAGGCAGTAATGCATTATGACTATTTTGGAAAACTGCTTTAAGTTAAACCTCAGCTGCTGGCATCTCCTTGATGGGGTATAATGATATCAGCAGGACATGCTCCAATCAGAAGACAACCACCATCTATGTTACCGACTCCAACGTCTACATGAAACAGCCCTCGCATGCTTTCATTTTTGTGGTAAAGGGATACTTTACACAAGTATCTGGTGCAAACCGCAGCAGATTTGCTGTAAAGCTGCTTGCAACTTAAGAATTTAGAGCACACATCAAACAATTTAGATTCCTAATTTAGACATTTCCACATAATCATGTGATGAATGGTAAATTTAACCAAGCAAACTATTCTTTTTTATATTTGGGGTTTCCACATTTTTCCTGGACGTATGTATGTTGAAGTCGTCGAAATTTTTACATTTATTGCTAGAACAAAATGTTCACAATGGTGACTGCTGCAGCCAGTTAAGCCTCCATTTAACTCCAACAGCATTTATACTCTACAGAGGCTCTCTCAAGTTGTCACTAACTAGAAGATCCCACAATTGCAATATTTACCCAAGTTTGATATAACTTGCTAGTAACAACATATGTATATAAGACACTTGCAATTGATATTGCGATTTTTTTCTTTCTTTAAAAGTCTCATATTTTTCTCTCCGAGCTGAGACTCAACGTCCTGTGATGTGTGTGTGTGTGTGTGTGTGTGTGTGTGTGTGTGTGTGTGTGTGTGTGTGTGTGTGTGTGTGTGTGCCTCTCCTCTCGTCTGCATGATGATGATAATTATGTTCAATGCAAACTTTTCGGTTTTTCTTATGGCAGATGGTTGCACTGAACTTTCTCAGTTTTTGCTGCATTCTCAGCTGTCCACTATTCAAAAGCCAAATGTAAACTTTTTTTTTTCTTATCCAAGACTAACTCGAACAGATGTGCCCATGCACACACACACACACACACACACACACACACACACAAACTACACATGAATATAATTCACCTTCTTCTAATTCCTTTGAATTTGGACCAAATGTTAAATGAAGTCTGTGATACAGTAAGAGTCGCGAGAGGATCTGTGATGTAGGTGAGTACAAATGTGTGCTAAAATGCCTCCAGCATTTTGTAATGCAAGGACAGAGGCACATCACCATTCATTTATTTTAATTGCTCTCCACCTGCTATGATAATCAGGATTTAAATAGAGAAATTTCCATTTTCAATTAAAAACTCTGCTGCATATGCTTAGGAACGAGTCTCACCTTATTATGAAATGAGGAAAAGAAAGATATTACTCTTTCACTTCTGTATATTTTGTTCTCTGCTGAATAACCTAGAAAATCCAAACAACAATGAGTAATTCCTTGCATAATGAGAAAACTGCATGAAGCTGGTGTTCACATTATATGAGTCTGAAGTGAACTTGATTGTTATTATCATACAGATAATATTTTTCCAAACATTTTTAAACAAACAAACAAAAAAAGTTATATATTTTTTTTTATCATTTTGTCACCATTTAATGTTTACTGAAGCTTGGAAAACACTTTTAATTGTTTTTAATGTACTGAGCTTTGCTTATTACGGATGCAGAAAGCTAGGGCGATAGCCAGAAAACAGTGTCCAGACTTAATAATAATAATAATCATAATAATAATAATAACCAAATGAAACAAAACCTCTGTGTGCTCTTTGTTGTAGTCCATGTTGGCATTGGCCCAACTTCAGCATTAACGGAGGGCTTTGTTTGATGTATGTAGTTCAGTTTTTGGGGAGTGCACAACAGCTCCTCTGAGAGCTGCTGAGAGCCTCTGTGAGCCGCTGTAACCCCTGGCCTGCTTTCCTAAATATAGTTGTTCACATGATTCTTTGCAGAGGCATGATACAGCCATGAAGGTAATATTTCTTCTGCAAGACAGTGAACCTACTCATACACTCCTGTATGTTTAATGTGTGATTGCAGAGTTTCCAAGTTCAGCCATAATCTTTGGCTACTTGAAAACTCCTCAGGTAGAAAGAGGAGTGTGTCTATCTATCTGTGTGTGTGTGTGTGTGTGTGTGTGTGTGTGTGTGTGTGTGAGAGAGAGAGTGTGTGTGTGTGGGCTCCTTCTCCCTTTAGAGATCATTAGCAGTGTAGTGCCTTTTGGTCAATACCACCTCTCAGTGGACTGCGTACTATGTCTCTCTCGCTGTCTGTATAAAAGAAAAGAAACTAATTTACAGGACTCACAGATGTGTTAGACAACAAATGTACCAGAATACCCAGGAAATTGTGAGATTACCTGAAGGCCTTGGGGGGGTGAATTGAGGCGGGTTTACACCTTCTGGTGTGGTATTAGTACTTGCGGTGGTGTGAAAGTTCAAATAAACAGTTGGCTGTAGTGTTAGAGGCATGCAATCTACAGACACACATGGGCTGTGAATGAAATGTGAAGGATGCCAGCGCTTCAAGCTCTAATAATTCTATTTTATCTTAAAAACATGGAAAATATTTTCAAGTCAAACCCAGTTAATAACAGAAATCATTCTCTTGGCTAAAGAAAAACTGCATGTTGTATTAGAAGATGAGTTCAGTTTTAATCGAAAGGTTTTTGATTTTGACCTGATATCCAATGATCCATAAATGTAATATTCCAGTCCAATAATATATTATTATTGGATATAATAAATATACTTTGATTGGGCATTTGAGTATAGTGTATTTTATACTAGTGTCAAATCTGTATTAATCCACAACTGAAAAGAATAATCTGTTACTAAATACTGTTGGAGGAAATCTGGAGTGTCCAGCTATTTGAGTTAATTTTTGATAAAACTATAAACTATTAAGTGTTTTTATATTGTAGTTCTTGGTAAAAAAGCAAACAAACAAAACATACAGACACATACATACTGTTACTGCATTTTTAAAAATCAAATTAAATGGCAAATTATGGTTCAATAACTCGTGTTAAACTTTTTATTCAAGAATGAACTTACACCACAAAATCAGAACTTAAAAATCTTTTATATACATGAATTCATATCAAATGCACGCATTTATATAAATTAATATATAATGATTCAATTCATAATACTTTTAAAAGTACATTTTACTACCAATAAAACATTTTAACTGATTTATATAAACAGCAACACACTCTAAATCTGTAGATATTGAAAATAGTTCAAAGCTGTTGTAAGCACACACACACACACACACACACACACACACACACACACACACAACCAAAATCTACCTTCATTCAAGTTTTCCTACACCGCCTGCCACATCACTTGCAACTTGTTTTCCAGCCTCCACGTCTTGAATATTTGTGACAAAGAGGAAGTTTTAAGGAATATGTGAAGTGAAGGCACAGCAAGCCACGGAGCAGAAGGACAGATACAGAGACAAGCAGGGCATGGTAATGACTATATCCATCACTGTGACACACACCAGCACTCTTCATGGATCAGAGGCCTTAAGTGCTGCGCTATGGTGGGTTTAACAATAATACACAAACCAATACCAACCAGGGAGCTGATTTATTATGGAGCTGATCTGCCCCCCCGCTTGTAAGAACATAACCTTGAATGTGTTTACAGTATGTGTGTGCGTGTGTGTGTTTGAGCTTCTTTGAATAACAGTAGTAAAGAAATGTAATGGCATTTCCTCACACAGTGACGATTCAGACAAATGAGACTATGCTGGGGTGTAAGTGCTTTCATTTTCTCTTAACCATACAGTTTGCAAACACGATTCCATGTGTAAAACAATCTATCTTGCAAACAGCTCAAAGTCATATTTAATGACTGCAAATGTTTTTATTTTTATTTGTTTCTGTTTGGGGCTTTTTTCAGTGTCTTACATGTGCCCACATCTCTTTTTGAAAAAATATAAAAAGAAAAGGGAATTTCCAAGATGCAGCATTTTTGTATGCCATTTAAATGTTCCATAATAAAAAGATCAAGGAAACCAGTGCCACCATATCAAAGGTTTTCTGTGTCATAACCCAGTCATATAATGTTTTCCCAACTGCTCTGCCACAAAAAGCATCATTATCTGTGAGAAGTTAATTATTTCCATGGGAAAAATGTGCAATTGGGGTTTTGAAAAGAATTTACTGTAGTTACACTGATCCAAAAGGAACTTCAGATCTCTTTGGACAGGAAACTGACTCATTAAAATTTTTAAAAATTAAAATAGCTCTGCATGTTTCTCATCTGTTTTATTATTGTAAAATATATTATTGAGTATTTTGCAGATTTTATTTCTTAGCAATTCACTTTTATAATTCCAATTTTTCACTGTAGACTATAAATTGCATTAAAGTGTTTATTTGTTGTCTTTGTTATGCATTCTGGAGTTCAAGTGAAATTTAAACTGCGAACAATCATTTCAAATAAAGTTCTAATCCAGACGGCTCATGGTATTTAAGTTTGTAGCTTGTATATTTTCATGGAGGAAATCACAATTCATTTTTTAACTACACTAATTGTGATTTGTTTTACTTTTGATTCCAAAAAAGCCAAAATATTTATAGCAAACTGCCAGAAATGCTAGTGCCCTAAACCATCAATAAAAAAAACAAGAATCTATCTCTTCAACAACTTAGTTAAGTTCAGATTAGTTTATTTATTTGCAGCAATAAAAAGTAAAGAAATAAAATAAAAGCAACTTACCAATAAGTACAAATGAGGAAAAACAGTAAAAATCCAACCAGCATAATTTGCTATTTAGAAATAGCTTCATAAAAGAAATTTCACAAGCTCGAAGTCTAAATCCTACAGGTGTCCAGTGTTCATTGAGCAAAGAAATCAGCCTGCTCATTCATATTGTAGATCCCGGCGGATACACAATACAGTACCTGCACCCTTCTGTGAATTTATGTGAAAGGTTTGGCCCCAAAGGAATCGTTCCGTTATTTTTTATATTTTTCATTTTATTTTCATTGACCCTCTACTAATCTTTTTTTCAGCATGAGCTGCCTATCTTCTTCTCTCTTTTCATTTCTGTTTGTCACTCGCTCTCTGTCAAAGTATGCCACAGTCTCCAGTTTTTCCTTACGTGACTGGAGCTCATATCAGGGAGAATAATTTATGGTGACCATGAATAAGAGATGCTGTGGAGTTTCCAATGATTCGGGTCTGATATGGAAACAGTCTGAAATATTTGGACAGAGGAGGATTGAGTGATCACTGTTCACCAGCCTGTTGTTAGCAAACACATGTCAGGGAAACCAGCTGTCAGGAAAACCCATGAGGCAGGAAGAGAGGAGAGGACAGAAAGCGCGTGAAAAGAACAGAAGAAAACAGCAATATTAAAAATGTGAAAGAACGAGGGGTGGCGTCTGATGTTAACTTCTCTATTTAAAACTTTCTTATTTTTTCTCTTTGATCACATTCTACGTTAAGTCAAGTCAAGTCAAACTCGGGTCAGTGGCATACACATGTCCCTGTCAAAAGCTTGCAAATTGAACAGATAATAAAAGCATTAATGTCACAGTGTCAAAACCACATCTGCAATTAGAAGTCTATACACTGAGGTTAGAGAAAGATTGTTATCCTTCATGGTTTAAAGAGTATCAATTATTTGTAAAGAAAAGGGATCCACATTCCATATCTAATTTAGCAACTTTGTATCAAATTAAGAATCCACAAAAGTCATTAGAAAATACTGTTGAAGTCAAAATCTAGGTCAAAATGAGTACAAACAGCAGCAGTTATGATAAATGTCCAATTTGAGTATTTGAGCAGGAATCCCACAGTGAGGGGCACCGTTGGACTCCTGACAAGATGGATTAGACCACTACCTAGTTCTTGATGTCAACTGTGAAGAAAAGCAACATTGACTCCAAAAGCCCTTAAAACTATTATCTGAAGAATGTTGCAGCATTAGAAAACCATCTGTCCAAAAGTCAAAATGTCCAAAGAGTATTTATGAGTGCTGTCCAGACAGGAAATTTTAGAAGCATGACTGTTGCAGCTGTGTCATTTTCATGTCTTGCGTTGATATCTCCATACATTTTCTTGTATGGAATGGAATCCATAGGTATTGGTTTCATCCGGAATCAGTGGAACCTGTGAGTAGGGACTTGGAGGAGTCTGAGCCAAAGAAACTGGAAAGGCAGAAAAATAAGTACATTGGGAATGACAGACTACTCCCAGATCAACTATAACTTACTTCATGAGAAAATACAAGATATTTAACAATATATTTGATTGTCAATGTAACCACTGTGGCAGTGGCACTTTATGTAGTCGATAAAATATGTGTTACTGTGTGTGTGTGTGTGTGTGGGAGGGGGGGTGATTTTTTTTCTTCACCATGTAAAAATATACAACATTTAAATGAAAAAACATGCCAGACACAAATTATTCCTCAAAACAATAAAGTTAAAAAAAGTATTTTTTAGCTTGTCAAAGTCCGTAGGATCCTCATGACAGATACATCTCTCCACAGCTGCTGATGTCCTTATCCTGAGGACAAGAAGAGATAACATAACTTAAATAATTAATGGTGCAATACAATATGCAATTGTAAATTGGTAACTTTGTGAATTTCTTCTTTAACCCCTTGATGCATGAATTAAGACAACCTCAATCAGGATTTTTTCGTAAGTATTTTTATTCATCTTTAGGCATTAAAAAAAGATTTTTGAACTTAATTTTTTAAACATATACTTTTCAAAGACTTTTTTTACATGTCCACTTAGGTGGACAACCACTTAGGTGGACAACTGATGTGTATGGAGTGACACATCAGTGTCCAATGTAGAGGTTTTTGTGCAAGTATACCATCAACACTGACACAAATACAAGAAAACAGCATTTGAATAGCTGTCCACTGTAGTGACCACTATGCGTGAAAGGTAATTTATTTATTTGAACAAAGTAATTTATTATCTAATAATTTAACTAAAAAACGCTTTGTATAAATCAATGTTTCAAAATGAATTATTAATCTATCAATAAAAAAATGTTTAAATAATTTGATTTTACAAAAAAGAATTCAACTCTCAAGAAAAACCTCATTTCAAAAACAGATTTTCAAAATCTTTTTAAAATACAATTTCAAATAGAGAAATAAGTAAATGGATTCAAAAATCAAAGACTTATTTGTGACATTTAAAATGGTGATTCCACTTCTCATTTGAAAATCCATTTCCTCACTACATTTCTCTTTCCTGTTAGCTCACGGATTCGCTGTTATATTAGTAAATGGAAAGAACTTTGGAATCAACTATTGGATTAGCTAGCTCATTTCCGAACTCTCCAAGCAAATTAGCCATTCAGTGCGATGTAAGGAGCTCTCTGTCCTGGATTTTTCTACAGTGCTGTTTGTGCTGATAGCTTTGCACTGCTAAGAAATGTGTGTGCTTGAACAAAGGTCATTCAGCCTTGTTATTTGCACTGTGCCCATCACGGATGTATGAAGAATGAAGGGGCTCTGCAGTGAAATGCTGAGCTGAACCTCAGAGTGTGCGCCTGTGGCCAGCCTGAACACCTGTTGAAGGTAAAGTCCCAACATGGCTAATGCTAGGATCACCGCATGTAGCTATTTTTTAAAGATCATCTTAGTTTATGAAAATATTGCATCCCAACTGTAAAGTGTCTCAGTGATATTTCTCAAAATTCTTGAAAACTGTTTTTAAAAGAACATGTAGCTACCATTTTTTTGTAAGCTAATGTGCACTTAACAAATGAAGCTTGAAGCAGCTCAAACTGTAAGAACCAGCACTGAACCCTGATACATTTATACACAGTGTCAGAGCAATGGCTACAGCCTACAACCTTTAAACTTGTGATTAAAATGATGTCTGTAAACACATCAGTCCAGATGTTACCACATTACTTTCTGATACTTAAAGTCAAAAGAACTCATACAGGGTTACTAAAATAATAGCTGTCAGTTCTCTCATTCCTTATATTACTGCCCCCTGCTAAGACTGGAGATCACATTATTGATTAAAGTTAATTTGTTTTAATAAGCGAGTATACACATTTCTGGCCTCTTAAAAATCTGATTGCTCAGATATCTGAATCTAATGAATGACTGGATTTAAAGCAGGAACTGCGCCTCTAGCCATCAAAAGTGTGGTAAAGTAGCATGACTACTGTAAGGTTTTGTAGGATCCTGTTAAAAATCACAAAGGCACATCACACCACATCTAGCATAGATAGTTCCATTTTATAGATTACACTGCTGAAATTATAAACTATATATTCCAGTTATCCACCTATCAGTATTTTTTGAGTAAATGGATATCACTGATAAATCAGTGGTGAAATTCACCTGAAAGTGTTTTTAACTAACTGTTTCTTATTTTTGTAGAATTCATCAGCAGCTGTGGAGAGATGTATCTGAATATCTTCTGTTCCACTTTTCCTAACCTGGAGGCTGAGGATGGCGTAATCCTGACAAGGACACAAACCTCAGTGCTTATTATAGATGTTACATCCTCTGTGCAGCAATTCCAGAGAGAGAGAGAGCAACGACTGATTAATCTGCCTATTTCTGCCAGATTTGGCAACTTGTAATGAGAAAGTTTGCATTCTTTGAAAATGTCATGTATGATTTGTCTGATTTAGGCTTTTCTGCACCTTCATTCTGCTTTTTAAGTGTTTTAAAATTTGATAAAATATGGCAACTTTGTGTTGTGCTGCAAGATAAACCCATTGTCCTCATGAGCACACCTTTTTAAAAACACTTTCTGTTCAAAGGTGATTCTTACTTTTTATACTTACAAGGTCCAACTAATAGGAGAAATTGAAAATGCAAATAACAAATGAGTTTGGGTGTTAGTTCCATAACCAATTAGAGATCACCCTCCTAACACTCATGGTTATATATAATACCACTTAAGCTGGATGATTGTGTTCTGCTGAATGTGTAACTAAACAAGTTCCATATTCTCTCTTTCTCTTTCCAAGTGTAGTATGACTGTAGTGATCAGTCGAAAAAAAAAAAACAACAACTTTATTTATGTGAATAACTTTACTCCTCTCAAATATAACTCATAAAACAGGGATGCAGGATGTAGAGTCAATCATCACTGAGGCAGTCTGTCCTGCAGTAAGTTTCCTGTTTTTCCTGTGTGGGTGTCAGATGCCACGAAAGTGACTCAGAGCCGTAACATCCTCCATGACACTGGTATGGAGCAGATGTGGGTGTGTCCTCATCTCCCAGAGGATTCCCAAGTTGTTGTCAACAAACAAACCTACACACACACACACAAATCATTTGGAAATGTAAATGTCAACCAAAATAGTGATTTAATAGGTTTATGACCTCTGTGAAACTTATTTTCACATCATTTAGTTTATGTATCACACATTACAAAGTGTGCTTGTTTTTAAAATGTCCAATTCAATTCAAGTCAGTTTTATTTAAAAAGCACCAACTCATGACAACAATTGTCTCAAGGCACTTTATATTGTAAGGTAAAGACCCTACTATAATACAAATACTAGTACAAAAAATACTAATTTGCATTTTGGATCAACTGAAAGCTTTTCATTGAGTTTTTAGGACATCCAGATAATAACAAATTACAGTTGTCTAGCCTAGAAGTTATCAATGCATGGTTTTTCAGCATCACTGTGAAACAGGATGTAAATTCTGGAGATATTGCACAAATGGAAGAAAGCAGTCCTACATATTTGTTTGATATACCCATCAAATGACATATTCTGGTCAAAAAGGACTCCAAGATTCCTGACAGTGTTAATGGCGGCTAACGTAATCCCATCCAGATTGTGCATATGGCTAGAAACCACATTTTTAGGGCCAAATACAGGAACCTCAGTTTCATCTGAATTTATAAGCAGAACATTTGAGTCTTTAAGACATTCTTGCATGTCTTCCTTTAAGATATTCCTGCAACTAACTAGTGTGGCTTCATGGATAGATAAAATTGGGTGTCATCTGCATAGCAGCTAAAATGTATTGTATGCCTTCTAATGATACTTGCCTAAAGGAAGCATGTATAATGTTAACAGAATTGGTCCTAACACAGAACCCTGTGGAACTCCATAATTAACCTCAGTGTGTGACGACAAAAATAAGCTGATGTAATTTTATGTGGCAGATAAATTAAAACACTCAGTACATCTCAACAACAGTTCTTCATTTGCTCTATTATCAACATCTTTTCACTTCTCTATTTATTTTCTTTCCCTCTCGACACCTTCACTAGATTAGAAGTCTCAAGCCCTCAAACAATCCTCACCAGTGCCTACCATTTATTGCTTTTCCTAGACCTGCTCTGTTCACCGAACGCAGCGGTCTGGTAATAGCTCTTCTGTCATCTGGCAGAATCCTTCCCCTTTCCAGTGCCTTGCTTCCAGACTGAATAGCAATTTAAATGCAGTTCACTTTACATTTATTTGAAATCTCATTAACTGGATATAAAGACCCAAAGAAATGGGTTGTAAATAGAATATCTTGGCTATGTGGATGAGGGAAAATTTATTCATTATTAGTCTTTTTTTTTCCACTTCCATTCCCGGCATAGAGTTTAGTGAATGTCTGTAAAGTGTCAGCAGTCATTTTCAGGGTGAAGCCCAGTATCTCCTCTAAATACACTCCATTTAAACCGACACAAGAGGCTGTTCACAGACAGTGAAAAATGGAATGCCTTATGAAAAGTGAAAGTAAATGACATTGCTTCTTCACCAACGTTCGTTTTGACAAGCATGGAGGAGAAATAGTTTAGGCATGAATTCAAATAAATTGAGGAAATTAAAGGGACATGATATCAAAGTCTATAGAGATAAATTCATTTGGCATAAAATGCAGTAGTACTGTGCAATGTAACAGATCACAGTACTGTACTGTGGTATTTACTTTGCAGTGGTAAGTGATTCCGATTCACAAAATGCTTGAACAAAAACTCAAAAACTGGTTCAGATTTTTAGTTAAACGGTGGTCACAGATTTAAACCGTGCAGATTCATGAGGTTAGATTTAATTGAAAATGAAAGAATAGCATGAAAAACTATTATAATCTACTTGTACTACAAAAGAAACATTTGCTGTAATTAGAAAATAGCTATAAAGCACATAGTCCTTTACTGTTACTGTCTCTTTTCACTGTATTGAACACGTCCTACGCTCTCTGGAGCGTCATTATCTTAACAGGAAGTGGTAATAAATAAATAATTTGCAGAATTTAAGGAGATTATGCATCCTAATTCTGATGTTTCAGAGAGAAGCTGTCCTCACTGCTGTAAATCATCTCACGCATAGGACTGTGTCTTAATGCGTGTGTTTATGTCCTCGTCACTGAGCTGTGATGTATATGGTTTGGCTTCCCAAATGTAGACATTTGACTCACTCCCATTTACTACAGCACTTGCCAAGTGCTGTCGGATAGAGGGCAAAGGGCTGTGTGGGCCTAATGAGAGTCTGGCCAAGAGTCAGGAGCTTTATGAAGTCCCGGAGGTGAGTTCTGAACTGAGGTGAAACCACTGTAATCCATAACCCAGAGACGCTTATGAGCGTTGGCTGCTCTACTTTCTTCCTGGAGCTGTAGTACTTATTTCACTGAAATACAAAAAAAAAAAAAGAGATATTATAATCATAGGAATCAATTTTTGCTTGGAGATTTTAAGCTGTTGCTAATGCAGCTCTCTTAATTTAAGGTGCACATTTCAGATATATTTAAACTTCATTATCTTGTGGTGAACATTGAAAAGACTTCCCTGCATTCCTTCAGCAAAAATGCTTCTCACACTGCCGTGCCCACAATCACAAGCCTAAAAAAATTAATTAATTTAAAAAACTAAACTAAACTAAACTAAACTTCACATTCCCCAGTGTCAGGAAGACATCAATAATTAGAAGTTCAAAAAATCTAAACCAAATTTTAGTGATAAAAAGTCAGTCAGTGTCAGCTTATTTTATATTTATTTTGTCTCAGTGAATGGGTGTTCGCCATACACCCTCATTGTCTGAGTGCAAAACCACACCTTTCAAGACTATTTCAAGACTGTGTAAACTGTTCATTTATCAGTTATGCTGTAACAGTTATGCCAGATGCTGCAGAAGCAGATATTGTCTGTTCCCAGTTCAAGAGAAGAAATCTCTGAAATCCCAAACTTTAGTTCCTGTGCTTTATCAGTCTTCCTTTTTGGAGGAAATGTGTTTTGCATTTTTATCTAAATAAGAAAAAGTTTTTTTAACAGTCTAAATAGGTTTTATTTATCTTGAGTAACTTAATGATAGATGGTAGAATTGAAACTTATCTTAAAATTCTACTGTAAGTAAGTTTAAACCATCTAAATGTTACAATGAAAAGAATAATTAGTTATTTTTCTTAAAAACATGTATATTTGGCATTGTTTGCAGTCTTTATATACACACATGGTCACAGTTTACAGTTTATCTTAATGTCAGCAGTGCACTTCAGTCTATCTTTGAGATTAGACTCAACTTTCCACTTTTGATTATGATAGCAGAAATTGTGCTGAATGCACTTACTGCTTCTGCAGTAGACCACACAACTATTTCCCCCACACTGTTATCCAATAGAGTAAATAACATTATGAAGCTCGGGGAGAAATCTAATCACTTTCTGCAGAGTTTGATGACAAGGTAGAATAAAGCATGGAGTCAAGATCGTATTACTTATTATATAGAATAGAGTGGACCACGACAGCATCATGTTAATAGGTCTTAATAGCTTGTCTGCATTTTTTTTTTTTTTTTTACAAGGTCAGGCGAATGTCCTGTGTATTTAGCCCCTGAACCGATAGCACATTTTCACTGGCAATCATTTTGATTAATAAGAGGCAGTGCTGCAAAAGATAACGCTACTTTCAAAAAGTGAAGGTTAACAGCACTAAAAGGACAGCTGTACAACATATTGCGAGTGATGTGTCTCGGCCTGTGAATACGTTGCACGTACATGTCTAACACTGTGTGTGTGTGTTTGCCCAGGGGACTAAATGTATTTGCCCTCCTATTACAGAGAGGATTTACCATCAGGGAGGCTCACCGTTCTCTTGGAGCCCACAGAGGAGTGAAACAAGGCAAAGTCCTCAGAGACATGTTTTATTCACCCATGTCTCAGTTCATTTTCACCTCTCCTCCATCCTCATGTGTGTGTCAGCTGTGGCCTGACTGCCCCTGCCTCTGTTCACCTTTCATTGTTGAGGCCATGAATCAATATTCAACAGTATAGAATAAAAAGCGATGCTATAAAGGTTGGAGTTACAATACATCTAAATGCAGGTTTTATCTTGTTTAAGACCAGTAACAGATAATTTTTCACGACTGCAGTGCACACCAAAAGAGAATTGTTTTATTACTTTGTTGGGAAGTCACAGACACCAAAGCATTTGAAGTATGGTAATTCTTGGATCTCGGCTCCCTCTGCTGGTCAATTCCCATTTCATGAAGGGCCTAACAAGAAAGCTCATTCAATAATTCAGTCACTAGTAATAAACTGTTATCCAGAATATTTCCACTGAACATAAGACTGGAATACAAACTTCTGACCCAAGTCATCAAGTGACAAGCAATTAAAAATAAGTCATAAGTACCACTTACCAATTAGAGTCTAAATTGAGAAATTTATCATATTTGCTAAATGTAAACATTTTATACCCAGGTGGATAGCTATATACAAGTCTGTTCTGTTGTTTGTTTAAGTTTAAGACGGCAGATATGACTAAAAGACGTATGGTTTTTATGACTTAGTCTGTTTTAAGCCTGTGAAGGCCTTTGAATCATTATATATGATACTGAGGTATACAAATAAAGACCTAAAAAATTAAGATGTGTCAAAGTTTCAGTAGCTACCAACCACATGCTTGTATTGTTTTAAATGTATTTAAGAATTGTTTAGAGTCATGAAAAAAATGGCTTAGGACCATTTAAACATTTTACATGTTTTTGGATAAGTTTGTTATGTTATGATTTTTGTGTTATTGTCCACAATAGGTTTGTAAATGCTGTTTACACAGTTCTTGTGCTATGTGTTGATTGCATGTATAAATACAGAAGGAATTTGAATATCTTACTTTTTATGTATTTGTATCTCAAAAAAAAGTTAAATTAAGTTATATGAATTTAAACTCTGTTTTTTATGTTATAATTATGAAATAATATAATAACAGCTGTGTTAGTAATACTTTTATTGCCTGAATCTCCCTAGATCTGCTCATAAATGATCACTTTGTAGGTTTTAATTTTTTCATTAAAAGTGCAGCGCAGATTGACAGTTTACTATATTCACTTGAATTGAATGACGGTGTGACATCAGGTTCTTTTCAGACTTGCAGCTGTGGCTTGGAACATGCGTCACCCCTGCTGAAAGCTTTCTCGCATCTCCCCATATCACACACATCTGTCAATATCATAACGCCATATGTCAAGAGGAATAGGAAAATTCTGGAGGAAAAATCTTGATTGAACCCAAGCCAAAGGAATCTGAGTCTAGCGTGCTGAGTATCTCTGGAGGAGCAGAAAATACACAAAGATCAAACCAAGCATAAACATTCATACAACGGCCATTTCAAACATTATTACTCTTATTGGGGAGCTGATACAATGCCAGGATCCCAGTGTGGATTTACAGTTACAGTTTACTTTTCTCCCATCACTGCAAAGAACAGTGGCCATGACAGCGATACCATGTGACACGTACTATACTTGCTTCCCTTTGTTTTACACAAGTTTCACATGTGGCGATTCACCCACCTGTCAAAAAGATGAAAATATCTTTTAAGCCACTGCAGCAGATACACACAGATGTGGCTATCACCATTTGTTGTATCTGCATAGGATCGTCACAGATGGCTCACAGAAGGAAATCAAGTTCTGACCTTTTCAAAGCTCTTATTACTGAAGCTCATATATCACTTTGACAAAAGATTTAAGTTGGGACATTTATCTTTTGTTAGGTAATATATATAAGAGTAAACTTTTGACATTAGCTGGCTTATAAATCTTGGCCTACCATAGCTTACCTTTACATCTTAAAAAATTATTATAAGAGATTAGAATAAGTTGGAATGAAGAGCACAAACAACTTCTGAGAGGTGTAAAAGTGACAGAAATTATGCAAAATTACAAAGTACATAGAGGCTAATGTCTTATTGGCCTTCCAACATTCTCACTCTCAATTATATCTAATATTTACCAGAGCAATAGATTTAAGAAATAATGTTTTTTCTACTCAAAAGTCTTTAAAGTACAATGACAAATTATGTCATTGCATGAGCAGATGACTCACTTTATCCATTATATTACAGATTTGCTTATACTCTTTAGGAATGATAGCACGGTATGAAAGTGTCTGAATACCTATTCATGCAACCACTGACTCTGTATGAATAGATATTATGTCAGTCAATATAAGGTCAATGTAAAATATCTAACATAAACAAAATGCATCTGGAAAGAACAGCCCTTTATTTTACTTAGACAAAAAAACCTCATCCTTTTTATCATTATCATGCACAGAAGGTTTGATCTTCTATAAATTGCTATACATTCTCTCTAGATCTTGCTGATAAATAACTGTATTTACAGTAGCATGGCTAAAGCAATTACAGCTGAATCTCAATCCTGTAAAGTACTGTTCTTATCTTATTTAACTACTATCTGTATTAACAACACCATTGCTTGGATTTTATTACTTTGTACCTCACTACTATAATAACTACTCTGTCTGATACTTATTACAAATGGTTGTAATCTTTAAACCACCAATGGTTTTCTTTTCCTTTGGTTCAGTTAGGATATTTTCAGGTTTGTTTGGTTTTTTTTAATCATATTTCATGTGTATCAAAAGTTGATGGCCAGAACTAAAACTGAAATGTCACCTGTAAACCAGGAGCCCATCCTTAAACTTTAATTATATATTAGGATTTTGATCTTTCAAACAATTTCAATTTCTTTTTTTTTTTTTTAATGAAGACTGACCTACCCTAAAAATATCTCTGTGAGAACACTATGCTATTTCCCTCAACTCTTGTTATAAATATGATTGAGGAAAATCATGTTTAAAGACTATATTAGACTAAAGAAGACTGGAGCACCTCAGTGGCCAAACAAAGCATTGTTCATTTCCTGTTTCAAACCTAGGCTGGCAACAGCTTTGGGCAGAGCTATGGACAGGGGCTCATTGTGTGTCTTTCCCACTCAATCAAAAGTTTAAAAAAGAGAGAGAAAACAGGAAAGGAAACACCATTACCATTTAACTGATTGGGTATGAACCATACACTCTGTTTCCAAAGTTGCTCACTGCTCACTACTTCCCATTACGGTCAAGAAACATAAGATCCCTGAAGCCGAACCCATCTGCCTCACAGAATTAAATCTGATGCCTTTAGACTGCTCACACACTGCTTACGAAAAATCACACAATGAAATGCATGGAGGGAATTAGTGTTTAACTAGTGCATTTTTAGGGCATTGTGCAAAGTTGTACCTTGAGAAATGGGCTCTTTTCTCTGGGCTAAGGTAACACATACCTTCCGAGTTGCTCACCTATTATTTTTCCAAGTACATCGTGACAACTGGCTAAAAGCAGCCCTGTTTCAAACCAACAGTAATGCTGATTTCATTTTCATCACAGATAAAAGGTATAAAATACGGTCAAGAAATAGTTCAAATTCATCAGAAACTGGACATTGCCTTCTCATCAGAGACACCAAACAGCACTGCTATGAAATTATCAACCATACTCATTTCCAAAGGAGGTGCCGCTCTGACAGTACAGTTTCTTTGTGATTTATGTGTTTCTGAGGGCACTGATATCTCCGTGCTCAGATTTTGATGGGTGTGATAAAACCAGGCAGTAAAGTAATGTCAGCTCTCTATAACCACAGCTGGTGTTACTCACCGGAGGGCTGCTTTGATGTTCTACAGACATTTGGAGAAAGTCTTTGGGATCAATGTTGTGACTGACAGGGCAGACAGAAGAAATATGCACAGTACATAACCACATACAGACGTCACTGCAACCCTGTCAGCCGTCATCTGCATTGTAAATTCCCACGAACATTATTCACATTATTGTTAAATCAGACATGACTGATGGGCCGTTGGGCAATTGAGTAAAGGTATTCACAATGAATATGTGGTACTATAATGAATGGGTAGTGCACAAATGTACCACACTGAGAATTGCATGAGCATGAAATTAGAAACCATAAATATTACCTATCCTTCATCAGCATTTTCTGGTATTTGAAAATAACTTAAAAAAAACAAAAAAACAACTTCCTAAAAAAACAACCTTAAAAAAACAACCTTTATGAGGTACTAGTGAAAAATGCTGCTTCATATGTTATACTGTACTAGTGAAAAACATATCCTTCTTTGGACAAGTGGATAGGAAGGACATGATGTTTTTAGGTCCAGACTTCTCATAACAGCTGTATGAGCAGGCCTGGTGGAGCAGGTCCAAACACACCGACTGTCTAAGAAAATCTGATTTGGCTAAAAGGAACAAACTTTACATTGGCTCCAGGCTAGAGGGTTTCAGATGAAATATTGGATAAGGGCTTGAGTGTTGGGGGTAAACAAGATAAATCCACAGTGGAACTTCTCAACATCTGAACATATTTGTTGTACAGAGCCGCTCCCACAGAGTGAAACCTTTTGAATGTGAAGCAAGTTATTGCTAGGAGGGAGAAAAAGCAACAGACTTTTGGGTAAAAGCTGGTGAGTCTGAATGGATGTCCAAAGCTTTATGAACTGATAACTGCTCTCGAGCAGCCTGCTGTTGTCATGGGCTACTTAGAAAAACAAAACAAAACTAGGAGCTGTCTCTTAAATCTGTAAACATTGCTTAATCCCTGGTGCTGTGGTGTTAGTGAATTCCACCTGTTTGCTCTATCTGTGATCGATATTTCTATATAATGGCAGATCAATTATTCTTATGGCGCATTAGAGTAATAGAGTAGTATAAGATATAAGTTTCACAGTAGTAAAGTATAAGTTTCACAATCACTGATGCTGTGTGAATACATTCATTTAACTTAGAGTCAAAAGGGGGTTATTCCATCTGTCATGGCAAATATCTCACAGATATTTTACATCTGCATTTTAATTAAACAGTTTTTACTTAGACCACAAAAACACACTTCTTCTGCAGTTTGGTTATAGAACCACTGCAAGAAAAAAAGGTGTTTTATTCCTAGGCTTTGCTGACAACTGTTTGTATTTATCATGGTTTGACCTGAATCTTGATGCTGCCTTGCACTGTTCATTTAATCTGAGTAATATTTGTGTTACTAGTCCCACACCAATATCTATAAAATAAATCTCTGCACTTTTAGGAGAAAACTGTCTGCTGTTTATTTTCTGTTCCAGCACTTTCATAACTACATAGTCATGTCATCATCATGCCCTGTCATATTAAGTGATAACTTTTTAAAAAACTGGTAATTATCTTAGTGAACACTGGATGGCATTGTTGCTGTTCAGTAACCCTGCAATTTGCAGCAGTGTCTCATTTTCCATCACTATGTCAGTGTTAAAGGATAAACTATGCACTGTCGTGTATTGTTATTTGATATACATGATTAAATTTAAATATTTCATGCATTAATGTCTTGGTTTCAAGATGTCTTTTTAATATTGGAAAGACTGATGTACAACACGCAAGATTAGATTAAGGAAAATACTTTTTCAGTCAGATAGAAGAAGCCATCAAACATGTCGCACCCTGTTCTCCTTCTAAATCTAAGGGAACAGTATAATAAAAGTAAAGGCCATTTAAAGCTGTAAAAAAGATGTGTAATTTGCTAAACAATTTTTAAAGGTCATTTTTGTAACTTTTTAAGATTTTCTTGATCAAGTTTTATTCTTCATTTAAAGCTAGAGTTAAAATTATAATATACTTGAAGTCTTTAACTATATATATATATATAATGGAGTACATATATATATATATATATATATATATATATATATATATATATATATATATATATATATATATTTGAAGCAGAAGACTATTTGACCAAGGCATGTCATCTTACCATGCGTACAATTGAAGTGAACTGCTATGTGTACACACAGTGTTCCCTAAAAAAAACACAGTACAATGTACTACAAACTAAATTAGGAATGCGGGATTGTTATGTGGAAACTATCCTGGGATAGTATATAGTTAAGCAGAAGACTATTTGACCAAGGCATGTCATCTGACTCATGCGTTTGAGAAGGCGCAACTGCTATGTGTTTACACAGTGTTCCCCTTAGTACAGGAATGCCCCATGATTGTTATGTGACCCAAAACCATCCTGGGATAGTAGACAAACCAGATTATCCAGGCTAGCTCTGACACACCTAGTTCACCTGTATTTTGTCCCGGATACCCGAGAACACGGGTCAATGACTCACTGAGGAACATCACTGGCACTGTAGACAAATAGAGGAGTTTCAGCTGTCCCAGTGAGGAAGGTCAGCAGTTAATTAATGAATTAATGCAGCACTTATTTTTGTCTTTGTCATGAGCAGGGATTGTTAGTTAATATTATACAGTTAACTTAAGTAAGTGGGGGATAGAAGATCATTACTTATCATCATGTGTGAGTCTGCTGATTCTATTTTTCAGTCAACATATTCCCAGTAATACTTTGGTTCCTTTTCTGAAACCAGTTCCCTTTTGTGTAGTGTATTAGTCTGGTTAATAATGATGCCAAATATTCATCTGAACAATGAAACGGTTCCAAAAGAATTGATAACACTCAAAATGCAAAACATACAAAGAATTTAATGAATTTCCTCAAATGCAATTTTCTCTCTTATTTTTACACAAATGGCTTCGATGATTTCCTGCAGTTTTGCGATTATGACAGAAATATTTTGATCAAGCCTCATTATTCAAAGTTTTATTTGAATACGTCTATGTGAAACTGCATAAATTAATTACTTTTTTTTCACTGAAAATGATCTTACTTTGAAATGCAAATGAGACTAATGACTAATTGTAAAACAACTTCTTTTTTCCATCAGCATGTGGACCAAGACTGGAATGAATATCTAATGGCTCAATACCACTCTTAAAGTAAATTTTAGTTTGTGCTCAAAAGAAAAGGAAAGACATTTTAAAGTGCAGATAATGTATTAAAAACAAGCCACAAGTCATTATCAAGAGTTCGTGTAGCAGGACAAAAGAAAAAAAAAAGAAAAGCGGTGAGATATCAGTCTTGCTGATGTAGCAAAGTCAGTGGCCTCCCCTTGTTTGTGACCTCTGTCAGATGACAGTGAAGGTCTCCAGTAAGCAACAGTGTTGGTGAGTAGCACTCACTGAACTGTCTCTTCTAATAGCAGCCGCTTCACACCGTCTTGAATGAAATAGGTGCCTCCCATACCAATTCTGGCCCATTCCCCCTAATTGGTTTCTATGCTCTGTTGAATCTGTCTTCACTGTTGCTCTGTTCAACAGCCAAAAGTTCAGTACCTTTCCCGTCACTTTAGTGGTACTGAAATCCAGTGTTACTTACTTCCAACAGGTAAAATGAAGTAAAATCAGTTTTCCAATAAACTATGATTCAAATTATTCTATGTATTACAAGCAGCATCTCCATGGAGGGCAGCAGCAACAGCAAAGCTGTCGAATTGGGTTCTTCTTCTTATACCTGGCAGCTGCCTTAAACTTCTCATTAGATGCAACCACATAATCCTGTGTCATCTCTACATTGGTCTGGATGTGTTCAATAAAGACCCCCTGTTCCTCCACCAGCATAAAAATGTCCATGAAGAGGTCCCGAAGCTCCTTCATATTGTTCTCCAGGCTCATCAACTCCTGTTGGTGGAGAAGGATAGTGGGATTAATACTGCAGGTAAGAGAGACATTAGTCAGATGATGGGAGAAAGGACCAGAAGATTTAAGATGCAATGAAGAAGCAGGCTGAGGAAGAACATGACCTGAGCATGGGAAAATGCTCAACATTCTCATGACTTTTATATACTTAGTGATTAATGTCCTGTTTCACTAAGACATCTCTTTGTATTCAGCACTGGCTGTAAAGGTGTTTGTTAGGACAGAGAGCACTACTTCTTTCTATTCTCAAGGAGTCAATTTTATTCACCTGGTGTCCCAGGTCTACACGAATCTCTGATAAATGTCTAGAATAACAACCAGTACAAACCTTTTCTGCTCCTTTACCCGTTTGAGTCAGTTGATGTAGTGTATTTGTAAAACATACTAAAATTGCACTTTTTTATTACCTCCCTCAAAGAGGATATGTGAATGTTTAGGTTTGACCATTTGTTAGCAGGGCTAATCCAAAGGCAAATGGATTTGCATGAAAATTTCACCACAGGTTGGGTTTGGGCCAGCTTCAATTAGCTTTCACAGTTGATCCAGATCTAGATCCAAGAGCTTTTTAAAGGATTGTTTAGCATTGCTGAATATTAATATATTATCTCATATGCATTCTCAAACCACTTTAAAAAAAAATGTTATTAAAGATTCTTACATTCACAGTATAAATGGTCTGGCTATCTAACTATAGCAAGGAGCAAATTTCTATCAAATAAAAAGCATTGAATTTGTTTATTTGCCATGAACGGCTGTTTTTTTTTAGGTGCCTTCAAGAATCTATTGTTACCTTTGTCTTGGTCCAGTGAGTTGCTTGTGCTCCCCTTACCTTGTGTCGCTGTTCGATCTCAGATAATTGTGCCCGCGTGATTCTGACATCATTCAGCAGGTTCTCATTGAAGACCTCCCAATTTCCAGTGGCCACCATCTCATCCACCTCCTTCTCTGTTACAGGTTTTTCTGATACCTCCAGCTGCCGGATAATGAATTGCTTACAGCGGTCTTGCTTGGTCAGCAGGCCTTCATTATACTCTCGCATTACCTGAAAATAATTACAGCCAAAAGAAACAAGAGGAAGACAGTGTATGAAGAATGAGAGGCGTTTTAGTCCCATGTTTTTTAGCATCAGTAGAATTGTTCACAGTGCATTTATTGCATTTCTTTTCATGTTATCAAATACAGATAAATGTATGTATTTATGTATGTATGTATGTATATATATATATATATATATATATATATATGCGTGTGTGTGTGTGTGTGTGAAACTTTAACTCTTTTCAAACTAATCTACCGAAGAAAGAAAGAAAGAAAGAAAGAAAGAAAGAAAGAAAGAAAGAAAGAAAGAAAGAAAGAAAGAAAGAAAGAAAAGACCAAAAGAGTCAAATATCAAAAAGAAAAAAAAATAGACCTGCTGGAATCGGCGGAGTAGTGCTGCATGTTGGGAGCTTTGTATTCTCGTTAAAGCAGCAGTAGGTCCCTGCTGCTCCAGAGTTTTTTGGACCTGTTTTGAAAGGTTGTCCAAACGACGGTGAAGGCTTTCGGCCCTGAGCTTTATGTCTCGTGTTATGCTGCTCTCTTTTTTCATCACACTAAAACGACGCATGGTTGCCACCATGGTCTTTTGCTGTTGAGTGAACTTAAGGACCTGTTTGTAGGTAAGATTTGGAAAAACACGTTAATAACATAGTAAGTAATATCCTGCAAATATCATGTAATAAATAAATAAACAAATGCTAAATGCAAGTCTAGTTAAGTCATTTTTACCTCAGTTTCCAGCACTGCAATGTCATCTTGTATATGCTCAACCTCTGACAGAAAGTCCTGAATGACTGGCTCCTCCTCAAACACCACAGCTTGTGGCTTTATGACCCCGAGTGCCACAGAGTCATCATCATCATTCTCCACTGAGAAAGGATTGATATTCTCAGTTGCAACTGCAGATAACTCTCGAGCCTTCTGCTGCAACTCCACCAATCTGTCTCTCATTATGAAAAAGCACTCTTCTCACAGTTAAAAGTTATTACAGTATGTAAAGATCTTAGCCAGTCCTGATGAGAAAATCCTGAACAGAATAAATAAAAGAAAAATTATTCCTTTTGACACACTGTAGTAAATAATAACAAAAAATACAGTACAAAAGTATGAAATACTGATAGTAAAGCTAGAATGTCTCAATCAGTTGAAAAAAAATGACTATATCCCTATTCCTTGTTTTGATCAAAAGCACGCAACAACATTTTGTAGTTCTAATATGCATATTTTTTAGAGTTTATATTTGGATTGTTTCTAAATTTTAAGAATGACACTAAATCAAGAGGTTTGAGTATTCTATCAATTATTCTAAAGAGAAACAGCTGAGACAATAGGGTTACAGGCAATGAGCTCTTTTTACTACTCTCAATACTAGATGATTTTAAAATTAATATTTTTATTTTTATAGTTGTTGTACTATAAAAAATCCATAAGTGGTGCTCTGAACATTCAATGAGTATCCACTGTGAAGGGCTAGACAGCACTAGGCTCTGATTTGATCCAAGCCTACTGGCTGAAGACACTAAGACCACTACATTTATATGTGGCAGCACAAATAAGGTTGCTGTAAGATGGCTGCGCTACCCCAGCTTTTGTTGTGTGTAACCTTCAACCAAGCTCATCACTAAAAGTGAATATAGACATAGATTCAGGGGTGGATTGACCCTCACTCACCTCCCATAAGATGACATCAAGCTGTATGCCAGGAGTGAACTAGCCGATTAGCTTGCAGGATGTACTGCAAGGGCATTGGGGCGTCATTCAGATTGGAAAAGTGTGAGGCTTCTCAAAATGCATGGAATTCTACACCCAATGTCCAATGGCCTGAAGCTCTAAGTGCAACGGGAAGAGAGAAGGCAAGAATTAGTGAGGTTCAGAGCCACAATGCAAGAGGAAACACAAAGCATCCACAGTTAATTCAGGTAGATGGTCCCCAAGATGAGCTACTCCAAGATGGCTACGGCAACGAGGAACAGGAGGAGGAACTATCATGAACAACCAAGCCCTGCATAGGATATGCTATCAACAGAGAAAGTGGCTGACATCAAGAAATCCTACTAGTGGCTAGAAAAGGCCAGCCTAAAGGACAACCAAGACACTCTAATCATGGCAGCACAAGAACAAGCCCTAAGCACCAGATCCATAGAGGCAGGAGTCTACCACAGCTGACAGAACCCGAGTTGAAGACTATGCAACTGTCCAACACATAGTAGCAGGATGTAAGACGCAAGTTGGGACAGTGTACACTGAGAAGGACAATCAAGTGGTTGAGACAGTGTTTAGCAACATCTGTGCAGCATATGGACTAGAAGTCCCCAACTCCCAATGGGAGACAGCACCAAAGGTGGTTGAGAACAACAGGGCTAAGATCCTCTGGGACTTGAAGTTCCAGACAAACAGCTGCTGACCAACCAACTAGACGTAGTGGTGGTTTAATCGATGCAGCAATCCCAGCGGATAACATCAGAAGGAAGACGAAGAACAAGAAAATAGAGAAGTACCAGGGACTTGAGGAACAACTGGAGCAATGGTAATAGGAGCATTAGGAGCTGCAACCCTAAAACGGGAAGACTGGCACTAGAAGAGTCCAGGTCTCTGTCCAGAAGAGGGAAGAACAGCTAAGATACCCTTAGATTCCTATGACAGAGCATATATATATATATATATATATATATATGTATATATATAGCTACATATTATGTAAAGCCTCTCAAGGTTTAATACAAAGGCTGTCACTAACCACCTAGCTCCCTCCCTTAGTTTATTTACAAAATACTTGTAGGTCAAGCTTGTAATCTTGCAGTTGACTCTGTATGTATGTAATAACTTTATTTGTTCTGATGAGCATAAATGATGAGTCATATTGGGATTCTGCTTAGGACAGAGCATTTTTAACTGTATATATAAAAAACAAGAAAGAAAAACAGGGAGAAAGTTTATCTGTGGAATCAGTCAAACAGACTTGAGCTCATTTTCCCATGGGAACTGACTTGTTTGTGTTTAACTCTACACACAACAAAAACAGAAGACGGAGAAGGTTGTCACCAGGTTGTCGCATTCTAAATAATTCAGAGAACTGATAACATCACTTGGATAAACAGATTATTTAGTTGGAAGTTTATTAAAACGATTATCTCAAGAAACATTGCTAAAGAAAGCATTTAATTTGAAGTTTTTTGGTTTCCTGCATATTGATTGAAGTCATGAGATACGGAGTTAGATTTTCTACATGCTTTTGACCAGTGAAGTGCACTCAACTGCACATTTCTGTCCATTAAAATGGTCATACCAACATTTTTAAAATGTTTTAGCCAACGCAGGGATTTGAGTTTTAGAGGCAGTAAAATAATCTTTTGCAAGCACATGATTGTGTGGGGGGGAAATGGAGCGTTTCAAATCACAGAGTATCCCACTTCTGGATATATTTCAAACAGGAAAGATCCTATGTGTGTGTGTGTGTGTGTGTGAGTGTGAGTGTGCATTGTAACTTATACAAACTTCACAGGAGTTCAAAGAATGTACAAGTATAGTTTGAGGTGAACTCTTTCCCTCTCTCTTTTTCTTTCTTGCTCTCCCTACCTGCTCCGCATGGAAGAGCCGATTAAAAAAATTGCTCAAAGGATTTGAGAGCACATTCTCCTGTGTTTAGCCTAAAAACCTGGAACAGAATAGAACTTAATTCAAGGAGTCCAGTCTCACTCTGTAAAAGCATTTTTGGTCTGTGAAAGAAGCAAATATTTTCCTTCCACCCATCCATCTCCTCCCTTTCCTGTGTTTCTGCTGACATTCTCCCGTTTCAATGCAGGTAGAGAAGGAGGAGTTCTCAATTGTTGTAGCCTATTTTTCCAGGGTCAGACAATTGTATGTTGTAAGCTGGTCTTGAAAGAATTTATTTAAAATGTAGCAGATAAAGTAGTTGGTCCAACATTTTCTCTTTCTTTAGCTGGAGTTGTGCTTGCTATTAATAAATAAAAACACTGAACATACACAGACATTCAGTTTCTTTTTCTCTTAGTCTCGTTTTCTTGCCCTTCAAATACAAATCATAGTATGTTTCTAGAAACATTAAAGTTCTGAGGCTATAACAATCGTTTGATCTGAAATATGTATTTTACCTTAACGTTGTTAGTTTTCCATCATAGGCTGCCTGGTAGGATTACCATTCACACCAGGAATGTAGTCCAAGACAAACACAGTCTTTGATGATATCAGATCACCTTTAGATCTCCTTACATTTACCGGATGGTCATCAGAACTACACTGCAACAGTTATGCCACTAGCTGTTTATCAAGACAGTTACACTCACAAACCTTCACAGGAAAGTTTTGAGGAAGTGTGGTTGAGTTGGCTTCAAGGACCTCCCCTTCTTTAGAGAAAGTCCTGGGTAAAGCCAATAGGAACGCAGACTGGAGGCTTATTTGCTTACATACAGAAACAAGTGAAGAGGGAGAGACAGGATGGTGAGTACAGAGAACACACAAACCCTACCCTCAGGCTTACTCCTGGGCAGGAAAATAGAGCAGAGCAAACAGAAGTGTATTGTGTACACTGCTAAAACCAAACAAAGGGGACTGTGGTTAGGGTGTCAACTAGGGCGTTGAGCTTTTGATTTGCTAAGTTAATTTCTTTGTGAAGTGTCCAGATTCCTGGGGTAAGCCCTTATGGTCTTTGGGTATTAGGCCAACAGACCCAGCTGAGTACTTTTGACAGATTTCTACTGACAAGCTCCCTGAAACCTAGGAGCCTTTTCAACACAAGAAGGGACACAGTCACTTTGTGCTATGCAGCATAACACGCTGTGCAAAGCTGTTTGATCTATGCTGTCAGAGAAAGAGAGGGGAGAGAAGTTTTGAGGATGAGAGAAGACTTCAGTGGGGACAAGAGTTCACTCTTTTGAGATGAAACTTTGGATGCTGGTTGCATAATTACTGTCTTTTTTCAAGAACTGTGGCAACTATTTTTCAGAATTCAGATTGGTAGTCAAGCAATGATGGGAAACTATATATGTGCGAGAAGGAACAGAAATAATGAGATATACTGACTCACCATATATTCCTGTTTTGTTTTGTCTATTTACTTCATCTGAGAGAGCTTTAAAATGTTGCCAAAGAACAAAAGAGACTAAAATACTAAAAAGGCAGAGGACTTATAATACAGTACTGTGTACTACAGTACTCATTTTTTTTCTTTTTTGTTTATTAGGAAAGAGCACTTGGATATTACAGACCTCTTCCATAATTTTTCCTACTTTTGTGATACAAAAACAAATACGTAAAAGAGGAAGAACAAGTACCAAAACTAGAGCTAATAAGCTCCACTTGATTTCTTCGTATTTTACTTCGAAAACACGTATATTGCTTGTAACTGGTCTGGTAAGTGGTCTTGAGCAATAGTTCTCCAGCCTTTCTGAAGGCTTTTCAA